>NW_025549570.1:35000-87500 GCF_905237065.1 Salmo salar | reverse complement strand
ATATAATACTGGAAATATGATGTCATTATATAATACAGGAAATATGATGTCATTATATAATACAGGAAGTATGATGTCATTATATAATACTGGAAATATGATGTCATTATATAATACTGGAAATATGATGTCATTATATAATACAGGAAATATGATGTCATTATATAATACAGGAAGTATGATGTCATTATATAATACTGGAAATATGATGTCATTATATAATACTGGAAATATGATGTCATTATATAATACTGGAAATATGATGTCATTATATAATACAGGAAGTATGATGTCATTATATAATACTGGAAATATGATGTCATTATATAATACTGGAAATATGATGTCATTATATAATACAGGAAGTATGATGTCATTATATAATACAGGAAATATGATGTCATTATATAATATAGTAGTTTAAAAAACATGAGCTGGTGAACACCCAGAAAGAAATAGTTTGTTGTGAAGGTGCTGACTAACGGCAAATAAAACTATAAACGATCAAAATAAAGAAAGTCGCACACTCCGTGTATAAACTACCAGCAATTTATTGGGTATTTACCAACGTTTCAGCATCGCTGTACCTTCCTCAGGGTGATGTCATGAATACCTGAACCAAGTTACAGTGCAATTAGTGCAACCAATGACAATAGTGAGGGGTGTGTCATAATGATTAAGCTAATTAAAATTAATTAGTGAAACTGTTAAAAAATAGAATATGGCATATTAAATATATTATGTTATTGTTATCATATAGAAACATCATGGAATATTATACATCATATTAGCATCAACATACATTACTGTTTCATTCATATTTAATTCATAATAATTTCATATTTAATTTCATATTTGTTACATGTAATCTTTTGGTTCGACCTTAATCTGACATGCCCCTGAGCCCACTCAGACACTCCACCTATCTCAAATGGGAACTACAAATGTTGCTCAAGTGCAATATCAGTATAAAAACGCCTTTCTTCAGACACCCACATACAGGTCGAAAGATCCCTGTTAGACAGGGCTCTAACTCCTCTAGCTCCACAATGAGAAAGGGTGCAGGCCAGGCAGCAGGCTGTTAGCCAGCCTGCCAGCTTAGTGGAGTCTGCCACTAGCAGCACAGTCAGTGTAGTCAGCTCAGCAATCCCCATTGAGACCGTGTCTGTGCCTCGACCTAGGTTGGGCAAAACTAAACATGGCGGTGTTCGCCTTATCAATCTCACTGGAATAAAGACCTCCTCCATTCCTGCCATTATTGAAAGAGATCGTGATACCTCACATCTCAAAATAGGGCTACTTAATGTTAGATCCCTCACTTCCAAGGCAGTTATAGTCAATGAATTAATCACTGATCATAATCTTGATGTGATTGGCCTGACTGAAACATGGCTTAAGCCTGATGAATTTACTGTGTTAAATGAGGCCTCACCCCCCTGGTTACACTAGTGACCATATCCCCCCGCGCATCCGGCAAAGGCAGAGGTGTTGATAACATTTACGATAGCAAATTTCAATTTACAAAAAAAAACCAGACGTTTTCGTCTTTTGAGCTTCTAGTCATGAAATCTATGCAGCTACTCACTCACTTTTTATAGCTACTGTTTACAGGCCTCCTGGGCCATATGCAGTGTTCCTCACTGAGTTCCCTGAATTCCTATCGGACCTTGTAGTCATAGCAGATAATATTTAAATTTTTGGTGACTTTAATATTCACATGGAAAAGTCCACAGACCCACTCCAAAAGGCTTTCGGAGCCATCATCGACTCAGTGGGTTTTGTCCAACATGTCTCTGGACCTACTCACTGCCACAGTCATACTCTGGACCTAGTTTTGTCCCATGGAGTAAACGTTGTGGATCTTAATGTTTTTCCTCATAATCCTGGACTATCGGACCATCATTTTATTACGTTTGCAATCGCAACAAATAATCTGCTCAGAACCCAACCAACGAGCATCAAAAGTCGTGCTATAAATTCTCAGACAACCCAAAGATTCCTTGATGCCCTTCCAGACTCCCCTCTGCCTACCAAAGGACGTCAGAGTACAAAAATCAGTTAACCACCTAACTGAGGAACTCAATTTAACCTTGCGCAATACCCTAGATGCAGTTGCACCCCTAAAACTAAAAACATTTGTCATAAGAAACTAGCTCCCTGGTATACAGAAAATACCCGAGCTCTGAAGCAAGCTTCCAGAAAATTGGAACGGAAATGGCGCCACACCAAACTGGAGGTCTTCCGACTAGCTTGGAAAGACAGTACCGTGCAGTATCGAAGAGCCCTTACTGCTGCTCGATCATCCTATTTTTCCAACTTAACTGAGGAAAATAAGAACAATCCGAAATTTCTTTTTGATACTGTCGCAAAGCTAACTAAAAAGCAGCATTCCCCAAGAGAGGATGGCTTTCACTTCAGCAGTAATAAATTCATGAACTTCTTTGAGGAAAAGATCATGGTCATTAGAAAGCAAATTACGGACTCCTCTTTAAATCTGCGTATTCCTCCAAAGCTCAGTTATCCTGAGTCTGCACAACTCTGCCAGGACCTAGGATCAAGGGAGACACTCAAGTGTTTTAGTACTTTATCTCTTGACACAATGATGAAAATAATCATAGCCTTTAAACCTTCAAGCTGCATACTGGCCCCTATTCTAATTAAACTACTGAAAGAGCTGCTTCCTGTGCTTGGCCCTCCTATGTTGAACATAATTTACGGCTCTCTATCCACTTTGGCAAAGTGGGTGGGGTTATATCCTGCCTGTTTGGCCCTGTCCGGGGGGTATCATCGGATGGGGCCACAGTGTCTCCTGACCCCTCCTGTCTCAGCCTCCAGTATTTATGCTGCAGTAGTTTATGTGTCGGGGGGGCTAGGGTCAGTCTGTTATATCTGGAGTATTTCTCGTGTCTTATCTGGTGTCCTGTGTGAATTTAAGTTCTCTCTCTCTCTCTCTCTCTCTCTCTCTCTCTCTCTCTCTCTCTCGCTCTCTCTCTCTCTCTGAGGACCTGAGCCCTAGGACCATGCCTCAGGACTACCTGGCATGATGACTCCTTGTTGTCCCCAGTCCACCTGGCTGTGCTGCTGCTCCAGTTTCAACTGTTCTGCCTGCGGCTATGGAACCCTGACCTGTTCACTGTGGTTACTATTATTTGACCGTGCTGGTCATTTATGAACATTTGAACATCTTGGCCATGTTCTGTTATAATCTCCACCCGGCACAGCCAGAAGAGGACTGGCCACCCCTTATAGCCTGGTTCCTCTCTAGGTTTCTTCCTAGGTTTTGGCCTTTCTAGGGAGTTTTTCCTAGCCACCGTGCTTCTACACCTGCATTGCTTGCTGTTTGGGGTTTTAGGCTGGGTTTCTGTACAGCACTTTGAGACATCAGCTGATGTAAGAAGGGCTATATAAATACATTTGATTTGATTTGATTTTGTTAGGGGTATCATCTCATGCAAGACCAAGGGAGTAATCTATCTCATCACCTGTTCATGTGGAAAAGCCTACGGTAGGACAAACGAAAAGACAATTAAAACAACGCAATAGATGAACACCGCAGCTCAATCAGGTGTAAGAACATTGACTATCCAGTAGCAGCTCACTTTGTTGAAGCTAACCATCCAATCACCTCCCTCAAATAAATACACAGGCATTCAGCATGTTGCTCTACCAAGGAAAGGAGGTGACATCGAGGTCCTACTACTACAAAGGGAGGCTTACTGGATATCCTATCTAAAAATATAAATTGATATATTCTTTCTACAGCTTATTAGCGTACACCTAATATGTTCCCCCTGTTTGATGATGCTCATTATACATTAAGGTTCGAACCAAAAGATTACATGTAACAAATATGAAATGAAATATGAAATTATTATGAATTAAATATGAATGAAACAGTAATGTATGTTGATGCTAATATGATGTATAATATTCCATGATGTTTCTATATGATAACAATAGCATAATATATTTAATATGCCATATTCTATTTTTTTAACAGTTTCACTAATTAATTTTAATTAACTTAATCATTATGACACACCCCTCACTATTGTCATTGGTTGCACTAATTGCACTGTAACTTGGTTCAAGTATTCATGACATCACCCTGAGGAAGGTACAGCGATGCCGAAACGTTGGTAAATACCCAATAAATTACTGGTAGTTTACACACGGAGTGTGCGACTTTCTTTATTTTGATGGTTTATATTTACGTAATATAGGAAATATGATTTGATGATATAATATATTAAATACAATGACATTTCCTCCATGGTTTGTATTCAAAGGAACAGCTCTGATTATCGACAGCTTTGTCATCTCGATGTGAGAATCAAAGCGTTGGAGAGAGAGAGAGAGAGATTGATAAAAACTAGTCCAAGTCAGTGGTATTCCTCTCAGGCCTGGGTTCAACGGAGAGGCTGAACTTTTGTACTGACCTGATGGAAACAGCTATCTGTCTGCATGTCTACAGATGGCTCTGTGACACAGAAGCCACAGAGAAGGGACAATGAATGTGAATCTCTCTTTTCAGAGTGGAAATGAATTATTCTGACTGGCTTGGGCTTTTCACCTATTTCACTGTGTCACTATTGACCCAGTGTATGTTCCAAATAGCACCCTATTCCCTAGGTAGTGTACTACGTTTGACCAGAGTCAAAACGTAGTACACTATATTCCTATGTAAGGCACTAGTCCCATAAGCCCTGGTGAAAGGTAGTGCACTACATATGGAATATGGTGCCATTTGGGATACACAGTGTGCTCATGGCATAACATCTGTATTGGCCAGCAGATAGACACGTCTAAAGTCTCCGTTCTCTAAATGTCAAGAGAATAAGAAGCACACACGCAGGTTGTGTCCCATAATGGTACCCTATTCCCTATGTAGTGTACCCTATTCCCTATGTAGTGTACCCTATTCCCTATGTAGTGTACTTTATTCCCTATGTAGTGTACCTTATTCCCTATGTAGTATACCCTATTCCCTATGTATTCCCTATGTAGTGTACCCTATTCCCTATGTAGTGTACCCTATTCCCTATGTAGTGTACCTTATTCCCTATGTAGTGTACCGTATTCCCTATGTAATGTACCCTATTCCCTATGTAGTGTACCCTATTCCCTAAGTAGTGTACCTTATTCCCTATGCAGTGTACCTTATTCCCTATGTAGGGCACTATATTCCCTATGTAGGCCACTATATTCCCTATGTAGTGCACTATATTCCCAATGTAGGTCACCATATTCCCTATGTAGGGCACTATATTCCCTATGTAGGGCACTATAGTACCTATGTAGGGCACTAAAGTCCCTATGTAGGGCACAATATTCTTTATGTAGTGCACTATATTCCCTATGTAGGCCACTATATTCCCTATGTAGGCCACTATATTCCCTATGTAGTGTACTATAGTCCCTATGTAGGTCACCATATTCCCTATGTAGGGCACTATATTCCCTATGTAGGGCACTATATTCCCTATGTAAGGCACTATATTCTCTATGTAAGGCGCTATATTCCCTATGTAAGGCACTATATTCTCTATGTAGGGCACTATATTCCCTATGTAAGGCACTATATTCCCTATGTAAGGCACTATATTCCCTATGTAGTGCACTATATTCCCTATGTAGGGCACTATATTCCCTATGTAAGGCACTATATTCCCTATGTAGTGTACCCTATTCCCCATGTAGGGCACTATATTCCCTATGTAGTGCACTTTATTCCCCTATGTAGGGCACTATATTCCCTATGTAGGGCACTATATTCCCTGTGTAGGGCACCATATTCCCTGTGTTGGGCACCATATTCCCTGTGTAGGGCACTATATTCCCTGTGTAGGGCACAATATTCCCTATGTAGGGCACTATGTTGTCTGTGTAGGGCACCATATTCCCTGTGTAGGGCACTAGATTCCCTATGTAGGGCACTATATTCCCTGTGTAGGGCACTATATTGTCTGTGTAGGGCACTATATTGTCTATGTAGGGCACCATATTCCCTGTGTAGGGCACTATATTCCCTATGTAGGGCACTATATTCCCTGTGTAGGGCACTATATTCCCTATGTAGTGTACCCTATTCCCCATGTAGGGCACTATATTCCCTGTGTAGGGCACTATATTCCCTATGTAGTGTATCCTATTCCCCATGTAGGGCACTATATTCCCTATGTAGTGTACCCTATTCCCCATGTAGGGCACTATATTCCCTGTGTAGGGCACTATATTCCCTATGTAGTGTATCCTATTCCCCATGTAGGGCACTATATTCCCTGTGTAGGGCACTATATTGTCTGTGTAAGGCACTATATTCCCTATGTAGTGTATTCTATTCCCCATGTAGGGCACTATATTCCCTGTGTAGGGCACTATATTCCCTATGTAGTGTATCCTATTCCCCATGTAGGGCACTATATTCCCTGTGTAGGGCACTATATTCCCTATGTAGTGTATCCTATTCCCCATGTAGGGCACTATATTCCCCATGTAGGGCACTATATTCCCTGTGTAGGGCACTATATTCCCTGTGTAGGGCACTATATTCCCTATGTAGTGTATCCTATTCCCCATGTAGGGCACTATATTCCCTGTGTAGGGCACTATATTCCCTATGTAGTGTATCCTATTCCCCATGTAGGGCACTATATTCCCTATGTAGTGTACCCTATTCCCCATGTAGGGCACTATATTCCCTGTGTAGGGCACTATATTCCCTATGTAGTGTACCCTATTCCCCATGTAGGGCACTATATTCCCTGTGTAGGGCACTATATTCCCTATGTAGTGTATCCTATTCCCCATGTAGGGCACTATATTCCCTGTGTAGGGCACTATATTGTCTGTGTAGGGCACTATATTCCCTATGTAGTGTACCCTATTCCCCATGTAGGGCACTATATTCCCTGTGTAGGGCACTATATTCCCTATGTAGTGTATCCTATTCCCCATGTAGGGCACTATATTCCCTGTGTAGGGCACTATATTCCCTATGTAGTGTACCCTATTCCCCATGTAGGGCACTATATTCCCTGTGTAGGGCACTATATTCCCTATGTAGTGTACCCTATTCCCCGTGTAGGGCACTATATTCCCTATGTAGTGTATCCTATTCCCCATGTAGGGCACTATATTCCCTGTGTAGGGCACTATATTCCCTATGTAGGCCACTATATTCCCTATGTAGTGCACTATATTCCCAATGTAGGTCACCATATTCCCTATGTAGGGCACTATATTCCCTATGTAGGGCACTATAGTACCTATGTAGGGCACTAAAGTCCCTATGTAGGGCACTATATTCTTTATGTAGTGCACTATATTCCCTATGTAGGCCACTATATTCCCTATGTAGGCCACTATATTCCCTATGTAGTGTACTATAGTCCCTATGTAGGTCACCATATTCCCTATGTAGGGCACTATATTCCCTATGTAGGGCACTATATTCCCTATGTAAGGCACTATATTCTCTATGTAAGGCGCTATATTCCCTATGTAAGGCACTATATTCTCTATGTAGGGCACTATATTCCCTATGTAAGGCACTATATTCCCTATGTAAGGCACTATATTCCCTATGTAGTGCACTATATTCCCTATGTAGGGCACTATATTCCCTATGTAAGGCACTATATTCCCTATGTAGTGTACCCTATTCCCCATGTAGGGCACTATATTCCCTATGTAGTGCACTTTATTCCCTATGTAGGGCACTATATTCCCTATGTAGGGCACTATATTCCCTGTGTAGGGCACCATATTCCCTGTGTTGGGCACCATATTCCCTGTGTAGGGCACTATATTCCCTGTGTAGGGCACTATATTCCCTATGTAGGGCACTATGTTGTCTGTGTAGGGCACCATATTCCCTGTGTAGGGCACTAGATTCCCTATGTAGGGCACTATATTCCCTGTGTAGGGCACTATATTGTCTGTGTAGGGCACTATATTGTCTATGTAGGGCACCATATTCCCTGTGTAGGGCACTATATTCCCTATGTAGGGCACTATATTCCCTGTGTAGGGCACTATATTCCCTATGTAGTGTACCCTATTCCCCATGTAGGGCACTATATTCCCTGTGTAGGGCACTATATTCCCTATGTAGTGTATCCTATTCCCCATGTAGGGCACTATATTCCCTATGTAGTGTACCCTATTCCCCATGTAGGGCACTATATTCCCTGTGTAGGGCACTATATTCCCTATGTAGTGTATCCTATTCCCCATGTAGGGCACTATATTCCCTGTGTAGGGCACTATATTGTCTGTGTAAGGCACTATATTCCCTATGTAGTGTATTCTATTCCCCATGTAGGGCACTATATTCCCTGTGTAGGGCACTATATTCCCTATGTAGTGTATCCTATTCCCCATGTAGGGCACTATATTCCCTGTGTAGGGCACTATATTCCCTATGTAGTGTATCCTATTCCCCATGTAGGGCACTATATTCCCCATGTAGGGCACTATATTCCCTGTGTAGGGCACTATATTCCCTGTGTAGGGCACTATATTCCCTATGTAGTGTATCCTATTCCCCATGTAGGGCACTATATTCCCTGTGTAGGGCACTATATTCCCTATGTAGTGTATCCTATTCCCCATGTAGGGCACTATATTCCCTATGTAGTGTACCCTATTCCCCATGTAGGGCACTATATTCCCTGTGTAGGGCACTATATTCCCTATGTAGTGTACCCTATTCCCCATGTAGGGCACTATATTCCCTGTGTAGGGCACTATATTCCCTATGTAGTGTATCCATTTCCCCATGTAGGGCACTATATTCCCTGTGTAGGGCACTATATTGTCTGTGTAGGGCACTATATTCCCTATGTAGTGTACCCTATTCCCCATGTAGGGCACTATATTCCCTGTGTAGGGCACTATATTCCCTATGTAGTGTATCCTATTCCCCATGTAGGGCACTATATTCCCTGTGTAGGGCACTATATTCCCTATGTAGTGTATCCTATTCCCCATGTAGGGCACTATATTCCCTGTGTAGGGCACTATATTCCCTGTGTAGGGCACTATATTCCCTATGTAGTGTATCCTATTCCCCATGTAGGGCACTATATTCCCTGTGTAGGGCACTATATTCCCTATGTAGTGTATCCTATTCCCCATGTAGGGCACTATATTCCCTGTGTAGGGCACTATATTCCCTATGTAGTGTATCCTATTCCCCATGTAGGGCACTATATTCCCTGTGTAGGGCACTATATTCCCTATGTAGTGTATCCTATTCCCCATGTAGGGCACTATATTCCCTGTGTAGGGCACTATATTCCCTGTGTAGGGCACTATATTCCCTATGTAGTGTATCCTATTCCCCATGTAGGGCACTATATTCCCTGTGTAGGGCACTATATTCCCTATGTAGTGTATCCTATTCCCCATGTAGGGCACTATATTCCCTGTGTAGGGCACTATATTCCCTGTGTAGGGCACTATATTCCCTATGTAGTGTATCCTATTCCCCATGTAGGGCACTATATTCCCTGTGTAGGGCACTATATTCCCTATGTAGTGTATCCTATTCCCCATGTAGGGCACTATATTCCCTGTGTAGGGCACTATATTCCCTATGTAGTGTATCCTATTCCCCATGTAGGGCACTATATTCCCTGTGTAGGGCACTATATTCCCTATGTAGTGTATCCTATTCCCCATGTAGGGCACTATATTCCCTGTGTAGGGCACTATATTCCCTGTGTAGGGCACTATATTCCCTATGTAGTGTATCCTATTCCCCATGTAGGGCACTATATTCCCTGTGTAGGGCACTATATTCCCTATGTAGTGTATCCTATTCCCCATGTAGGGCACTATATTCCCTGTGTAGGGCACTATATTCCCTATGTAGTGTATCCTATTCCCCATGTAGGGCACTATATTCCCTGTGTAGGGCACTATATTCCCTGTGTAGGGCACTATATTCCCTATGTAGTGTATCCTATTCCCCATGTAGGGCACTATATTCCCTATGTAGTGTATCCTATTCCCCATGTAGGGCACTATATTCCCTGTGTAGGGCACTATATTCCCTATGTAGTGTATCCTATTCCCCATGTAGGGCACTATATTCCCTGTGTAGGGCACCATATTCCCTATGTAGTGTATCCTATTCCCCATGTAGGGCACTATATTCCCTGTGTAGGGCACTATATTCCCTATGTAGTGTATCCTATTCCCCATGTAGGGCACTATATTCCCTGTGTAGGGCACTATATTCCCTATGTAGTGTATCCTATTCCCCATGTAGGGCACTATATTCCCTGTGTAGGGCACTATATTCCCTATGTAGTGTATCCTATTCCCCATGTAGGGCACTATATTCCCTGTGTAGGGCACTATATTCCCTGTGTAGGGCACTATATTCCCTGTGTAGGGCACTATATTCCCTATGTAGTGTATCCTATTCCCCATGTAGGGCACTATATTCCCTATGTAGTGTATCCTATTCCCCATGTAGGGCACTATATTCCCTGTGTAGGGCACTATATTCCCTGTGTAGGGCACTATATTCCCTATGTAGTGTATCCTATTCCCCATGTAGGGCACTATATTCCCTGTGTAGGGCACTATATTCCCTATGTAGTGTATCCTATTCCCCATGTAGGGCACTATATTCCCTGTGTAGGGCACTATATTCCCTATGTAGTGTATCCTATTCCCCATGTAGGGCACTATATTCCCTGTGTAGGGCACCATATTCCCTATGTAGTGTATCCTATTCCCCATGTAGGGCACTATATTCCCTGTGTAGGGCACTATATTCCCTGTGTAGGGCACTATATTCCCTATGTAGTGTATCCTATTCCCCATGTAGGGCACTATATTCCCTGTGTAGGGCACTATATTCCCTATGTAGTGTATCCTATTCCCCATGTAGGGCACTATATTCCCTGTGTAGGGCACTATATTCCCTATGTAGTGTATCCTATTCCCCATGTAGGGCACTATATTCCCTGTGTAGGGCACTATATTCCCTGTGTAGGGCACTATATTCCCTATGTAGTGTATCCTATTCCCCATGTAGGGCACTATATTCCCTATGTAGTGTATCCTATTCCCCATGTAGGGCACTATATTCCCTGTGTAGGGCACTATATTCCCTATGTAGTGTATCCTATTCCCCATGTAGGGCACTATATTCCCTGTGTAGGGCACCATATTCCCTATGTAGTGTATCCTATTCCCCATGTAGGGCACTATATTCCCTGTGTAGGGCACTATATTCCCTATGTAGTGTATCCTATTCCCCATGTAGGGCACTATATTCCCTGTGTAGGGCACTATATTCCCTATGTAGTGTATCCTATTCCCCATGTAGGGCACTATATTCCCTGTGTAGGGCACTATATTCCCTGTGTAGGGCACTATATTCCCTATGTAGTGTATCCTATTCCCCATGTAGGGCACTATATTCCCTATGTAGTGTATCCTATTCCCCATGTAGGGCACTATATTCCCTGTGTAGGGCACTATATTCCCTATGTAGTGTATCCTATTCCCCATGTAGGGCACTATATTCCCTGTGTAGGGCACCATATTCCCTATGTAGTGTATCCTATTCCCCATGTAGGGCACTATATTCCCTGTGTAGGGCACTATATTCCCTATGTAGTGTATCCTATTCCCCATGTAGGGCACTATATTCCCTGTGTAGGGCACTATATTCCCTATGTAGTGTATCCTATTCCCCATGTAGGGCACTATATTCCCTATGTAGTGTACCCTATTCCCCATGTAGGGCACTATATTCCCTGTGTAGGGCACTATATTCCCTATGTAGTGTATCCTATTCCCCATGTAGGGCACTATATTCCCTATGTAGTGTATTCTATTCCCCATGTAGGGCACTATATTCCCTGTGTAGGGCACTATATTCCCTATGTAGTGTATCCTATTCCCCATGTAGGGCACTATATTCCCTGTGTAGGGCACTATATTCCCTATGTAGTGTATCCTATTCCCCATGTAGGGCACTATATTCCCCATGTAGGGCACTATATTCCCTGTGTAGGGCACTATATTCCCTGTGTAGGGCACTATATTCCCTATGTAGTGTATCCTATTCCCCATGTAGGGCACTATATTCCCTGTGTAGGGCACTATATTCCCTATGTAGTGTATCCTATTCCCCATGTAGGGCACTATATTCCCTATGTAGTGTACCCTATTCCCCATGTAGGGCACTATATTCCCTGTGTAGGGCACTATATTCCCTATGTAGTGTACCCTATTCCCCATGTAGGGCACTATATTCCCTGTGTAGGGCACTATATTCCCTATGTAGTGTATCCTATTCCCCATGTAGGGCACTATATTCCCTGTGTAGGGCACTATATTGTCTGTGTAGGGCACTATATTCCCTATGTAGTGTACCCTATTCCCCATGTAGGGCACTATATTCCCTGTGTAGGGCACTATATTCCCTATGTAGTGTATCCTATTCCCCATGTAGGGCACTATATTCCCTGTGTAGGGCACTATATTCCCTATGTAGTGTATCCTATTCCCCATGTAGGGCACTATATTCCCTGTGTAGGGCACTATATTCCCTGTGTAGGGCACTATATTCCCTATGTAGTGTATCCTATTCCCCATGTAGGGCACTATATTCCCTGTGTAGGGCACTATATTCCCTATGTAGTGTATCCTATTCCCCATGTAGGGCACTATATTCCCTGTGTAGGGCACTATATTCCCTATGTAGTGTATCCTATTCCCCATGTAGGGCACTATATTCCCTGTGTAGGGCACTATATTCCCTATGTAGTGTATCCTATTCCCCATGTAGGGCACTATATTCCCTGTGTAGGGCACTATATTCCCTGTGTAGGGCACTATATTCCCTATGTAGTGTATCCTATTCCCCATGTAGGGCACTATATTCCCTGTGTAGGGCACTATATTCCCTATGTAGTGTATCCTATTCCCCATGTAGGGCACTATATTCCCTGTGTAGGGCACTATATTCCCTGTGTAGGGCACTATATTCCCTATGTAGTGTATCCTATTCCCCATGTAGGGCACTATATTCCCTGTGTAGGGCACTATATTCCCTATGTAGTGTATCCTATTCCCCATGTAGGGCACTATATTCCCTGTGTAGGGCACTATATTCCCTATGTAGTGTATCCTATTCCCCATGTAGGGCACTATATTCCCTGTGTAGGGCACTATATTCCCTATGTAGTGTATCCTATTCCCCATGTAGGGCACTATATTCCCTGTGTAGGGCACTATATTCCCTGTGTAGGGCACTATATTCCCTATGTAGTGTATCCTATTCCCCATGTAGGGCACTATATTCCCTGTGTAGGGCACTATATTCCCTATGTAGTGTATCCTATTCCCCATGTAGGGCACTATATTCCCTGTGTAGGGCACTATATTCCCTATGTAGTGTATCCTATTCCCCATGTAGGGCACTATATTCCCTGTGTAGGGCACTATATTCCCTGTGTAGGGCACTATATTCCCTATGTAGTGTATCCTATTCCCCATGTAGGGCACTATATTCCCTATGTAGTGTATCCTATTCCCCATGTAGGGCACTATATTCCCTGTGTAGGGCACTATATTCCCTATGTAGTGTATCCTATTCCCCATGTAGGGCACTATATTCCCTGTGTAGGGCACCATATTCCCTATGTAGTGTATCCTATTCCCCATGTAGGGCACTATATTCCCTGTGTAGGGCACTATATTCCCTATGTAGTGTATCCTATTCCCCATGTAGGGCACTATATTCCCTGTGTAGGGCACTATATTCCCTATGTAGTGTATCCTATTCCCCATGTAGGGCACTATATTCCCTGTGTAGGGCACTATATTCCCTATGTAGTGTATCCTATTCCCCATGTAGGGCACTATATTCCCTGTGTAGGGCACTATATTCCCTGTGTAGGGCACTATATTCCCTGTGTAGGGCACTATATTCCCTATGTAGTGTATCCTATTCCCCATGTAGGGCACTATATTCCCTGTGTAGGGCACTATATTCCCTATGTAGTGTATCCTATTCCCCATGTAGGGCACTATATTCCCTGTGTAGGGCACTATATTCCCTGTGTAGGGCACTATATTCCCTATGTAGTGTATCCTATTCCCCATGTAGGGCACTATATTCCCTGTGTAGGGCACTATATTCCCTATGTAGTGTATCCTATTCCCCATGTAGGGCACTATATTCCCTGTGTAGGGCACTATATTCCCTATGTAGTGTATCCTATTCCCCATGTAGGGCACTATATTCCCTGTGTAGGGCACCATATTCCCTATGTAGTGTATCCTATTCCCCATGTAGGGCACTATATTCCCTGTGTAGGGCACTATATTCCCTGTGTAGGGCACTATATTCCCTAGGTAGTGTATCCTATTCCCCATGTAGGGCACTATATTCCCTGTGTAGGGCACTATATTCCCTATGTAGTGTATCCTATTCCCCATGTAGGGCACTATATTCCCTGTGTAGGGCACTATATTCCCTATGTAGTGTATCCTATTCCCCATGTAGGGCACTATATTCCCTGTGTAGGGCACTATATTCCCTGTGTAGGGCACTATATTCCCTATGTAGTGTATCCTATTCCCCATGTAGGGCACTATATTCCCTATGTAGTGTATCCTATTCCCCATGTAGGGCACTATATTCCCTGTGTAGGGCACTATATTCCCTATGTAGTGTATCCTATTCCCCATGTAGGGCACTATATTCCCTGTGTAGGGCACCATATTCCCTATGTAGTGTATCCTATTCCCCATGTAGGGCACTATATTCCCTGTGTAGGGCACTATATTCCCTATGTAGTGTATCCTATTCCCCATGTAGGGCACTATATTCCCTGTGTAGGGCACTATATTCCCTGTGTAGGGCACTATATTCCCTGTGTAGGGCACTATATTCCCTATGTAGTGTATCCTATTCCCCATGTAGGGCACTATATTCCCTGTGTAGGGCACTATATTCCCTATGTAGTGTATCCTATTCCCCATGTAGGGCACTATATTCCCTGTGTAGGGCACTATATTCCCTGTGTAGGGCACTATATTCCCTATGTAGTGTATCCTATTCCCCATGTAGGGCACTATATTCCCTGTGTAGGGCACTATATTCCCTATGTAGTGTATCCTATTCCCCATGTAGGGCACTATATTCCCTGTGTAGGGCACTATATTCCCTATGTAGTGTATCCTATTCCCCATGTAGGGCACTATATTCCCTGTGTAGGGCACCATATTCCCTATGTAGTGTATCCTATTCCCCATGTAGGGCACTATATTCCCTGTGTAGGGCACTATATTCCCTGTGTAGGGCACTATATTCCCTATGTAGTGTATCCTATTCCCCATGTAGGGCACTATATTCCCTGTGTAGGGCACTATATTCCCTATGTAGTGTATCCTATTCCCCATGTAGGGCACTATATTCCCTGTGTAGGGCACTATATTCCCTATGTAGTGTATCCTATTCCCCATGTAGGGCACTATATTCCCTGTGTAGGGCACTATATTCCCTATGTAGTGTATCCTATTCCCCATGTAGGGCACTATATTCCCTGTGTAGGGCACCATATTCCCTATGTAGTGTATCCTATTCCCCATGTAGGGCACTATATTCCCTGTGTAGGGCACTATATTCCCTATGTAGTGTATCCTATTCCCCATGTAGGGCACTATATTCCCTGTGTAGGGCACTATATTCCCTATGTAGTGTATCCTATTCCCCATGTAGGGCACTATATTCCCTGTGTAGGGCACTATATTCCCTGTGTAGGGCACTATATTCCCTATGTAGTGTATCCTATTCCCCATGTAGGGCACTATATTCCCTATGTAGTGTATCCTATTCCCCATGTAGGGCACTATATTCCCTGTGTAGGGCACTATATTCCCTATGTAGTGTATCCTATTCCCCATGTAGGGCACTATATTCCCTGTGTAGGGCACCATATTCCCTATGTAGTGTATCCTATTCCCCATGTAGGGCACTATATTCCCTGTGTAGGGCACTATATTCCCTATGTAGTGTATCCTATTCCCCATGTAGGGCACTATATTCCCTGTGTAGGGCACTATATTCCCTATGTAGTGTATCCTATTCCCCATGTAGGGCACTATATTCCCTGTGTAGGGCACTATATTCCCTATGTAGTGTATCCTATTCCCCATGTAGGGCACTATATTCCCTGTGTAGGGCACTATATTCCCTATGTAGTGTATCCTATTCCCCATGTAGGGCACTATATTCCCTGTGTAGGGCACTATATTGACCATGTAGGGCACTATATTCCCTGTGTAGGGCACTATATTGACCATGTAGGGCACTATATTCCCTGTGTAGGGCACTATATTCCCTATGTAGTGTATCCTATTCCCCATGTAGGGCACTATATTCCCTGTGTAGGGCACTATATTCCCTGTGTAGGGCACTATATTCCCTGTGTAGGGCACTATATTCCCTGTGTAGGGCACTATATTGACCATATATGTAATGACAGACAAATGTGTACGTTTCCTCAATAAGTTGTTGTTTGTTGTTGTGACACAGCTTTTCAACAGAATACATTTCACGGCTTTGTAAATATTCTTAAATCTCTCTCTGTGTGTGAGGTGTTTAATGGCTGCCTGCCACTCTGAGTGAGGTGTCAGCTCCTTCCCTAGGATACAGAAACGGATAATTCATCACTGAAATATGGATACGGGGTCGGGAGTCTTCCTCTGTCGCCTAGTCACTTTTAGACACATTCAGACTGTATTTAAACAGACACATTCAGACTGTATTTAAACAGACACATTCAGACTGTAATTCAACAGACACATTCAGACTGTAATTCAACAGACACATTCAGACTGTAATTCAACAGACACATTCAGACTGTATTTAAACAGACACATTCAGACTGTAATTCAACAGACACATTCAGATTGTAATTCAACAGACACATTCAGACTGTAATTCAACAGACACATTCAGACTGTAATTCAACAGACACATTCAGACTGTAATTCAACAGACACATTCAGACTGTATTTAAACAGACACATTCAGACTGTAATTCAACAGACACATTCAGACTGTAATTCAACAGACACATTCAGACTGTATTTAAACAGACACATTCAGACTGTAATTCAACAGACACATTCAGACTGTAATTCAACAGACACATTCAGACTGTAATTCAACAGACACATTCAGACTGTAATTCAACAGACACATTCAGACTGTAATTCAACAGACACATTCAGACTGTATTTAAACAGACACATTCAGACTGTAATTCAACAGACACATTCAGACTGTAATTCAACAGACACATTCAGACTGTAATTCAACAGACACATTCAGACTGTAATTCAACAGACACATTCAGACTGTAATTCAACAGACACATTCAGACTGTATTTAAACAGACACATTCAGACTGTAATTCAACAGACACATTCAGACTGTAATTCAACAGACACATTCAGACTGTATTTAAACAGACACATTCAGACTGTAATTCAACAGACACATTCAGACTGTAATTCAACAGACACATTCAGACTGTAATTCAACAGACACATTCAGACTGTAATTCAACAGACACATTCAGACTGTATTTAAACAGACACATTCAGACTGTAATTCAACAGACACATTCAGACTGTAATTCAACAGACACATTCAGACTGTAATTCAACAGACACATTCAGACTGTAATTCAACAGACACATTCAGACTGTAATTCAACAGACACATTCAGACTGTATTTAAACAGACACATTCAGACTGTAATTCAACAGACACATTCAGACTGTAATTCAACAGACACATTCAGACTGTATTTAAACAGACACATTCAGACTGTAATTCAACAGACACATTCAGACTGTAATTCAACAGACACATTCAGACTGTAATTCAACAGACACATTCAGACTGTAATTCAACAGACACATTCAGACTGTAATTCAACAGACACATTCAGACTGTATTTAAACAGACACATTCAGACTGTAATTCAACAGACACATTCAGACTGTAATTCAACAGACACATTCAGACTGTAATTCAACAGACACATTCAGACTGTAATTCAACAGACACATTCAGACTGTAATTCAACAGACACATTCAGACTGTAATTCAACAGACACATTCAGACTGTAATTAAACAGACACATTCAGACTGTAACTCAACAGACACATTCAGACTGTAATTCAACAGACACATTCAGACTGTAATTCAACAGACACATTCAGACTGTATTTAAACAGACACATTCAGACTGTAATTCAACAGACACATTCAGACTGTAATTCAACAGACACATTCAGACTGTAATTCAACAGACACATTCAGACTGTATTTCAACAGACACATTCAGACTGTAATTCAACAGACACATTCAGACTGTAATTCAACAGACACATTCAGACTGTAATTCAACAGACACATTCAGACTGTAATTCAACAGACACATTCAGACTGTATTTAAACAGACACATTCAGACTGTAATTCAACAGACACATTCAGACTGTAATTCAACAGACACATTCAGACTGTAATTCAACAGACACATTCAGACTGTATTTAAACAGACACATTCAGACTGTATTTAAACAGACACATTCAGACTGTAATTCAACAGACACATTCAGACTGTAATTCAACAGACACATTCAGACTGTATTTAAACAGACACAGACTGTAACTCAACAGACACATTCAGACTGTAATTCAACAGACACATTCAGACTGTATTTAAACAGACACATTCAGACTGTAATTCAACAGACACATTCAGACTGTAATTCAACAGACACATTCAGACTGTAAATCAACAGACACATTCAGACTGTATTTAAACAGACACATTCAGACTGTAATTAAACAGACACATTCAGACTGTAATTCAACAGACACATTCAGACTGTAATTCAACAGACACATTCAGACTGTATTTAAACAGACACAGACTGTAATTCAACAGACACATTCAGACTGTAATTCAACAGACACATTCAGACTGTAATTCAACAGACACATTCAGACTGTATTTAAACAGACACATTCAGACTGTAATTAAACAGACACATTCAGACTGTAATTCAACAGACACATTCAGACTGTAATTCAACAGATACATTCAGACTGTATTTAAACAGACACATTCAGACTGTATTTAAACAGACACATTCAGACTGTAATTCAACAGACACATTCAGACTGTATTTAAACAGACACATTCAGACTGTATTTAAACAGACACATTCAGACTGTAATTCAACAGACACATTCAGACTGTAATTCAACAGACACATTCAGACTGTATTTAAACAGACACATTCAGACTGTATTTAAACAGACACATTCAGACTGTATTTAAACAGACACATTCAGACTGTAATTCAACAGACACATTCAGACTGTAATTCAACAGACACATTCAGACTGTAATTCAACAGACACATTCAGACTGTAATTCAACAGACACATTCAGACTGTAATTCAACAGACACATTCAGACTGTATTTAAACAGACACATTCAGACTGTAATTCAACAGACACATTCAGACTGTAATTCAACAGACACATTCAGACTGTAATTCAACAGACACATTCAGACTGTAATTAAACAGACACATTCAGACTGTAATTCAACAGACACATTCAGACTGTATTTAAACAGACACATTCAGACTGTAATTCAACAGACACATTCAGACTGTAATTCAACAGACACATTCAGACTGTAATTCAACAGACACATTCAGACTGTATTTAAACAGACACATTCAGACTGTAATTCAACAGACACATTCAGACTGTAATTCAACAGACACATTCAGACTGTATTTAAACAGACACATTCAGACTGTATTTAAACAGATACAGACTGTATTTAAACAGACACATTCAGACTGTAATTCAACAGACACATTCAGACTGTAATTCAACAGACACATTCAGACTGTATTTAAACAGACACATTCAGACTGTATTTAAACAGATACAGACTGTATTTAAACAGACACATTCAGACTGTAATTCAACAGACACATTCAGACTGTATTTAAACAGACACATTCAGACTGTAATTCAACAGACACATTCAGACTGTAATTAAACAGACACATTCAGACTGTAATTCAACAGACACATTCAGACTGTATTTAAACAGACACATTCAGACTGTAATTCAACAGACACATTCAGACTGTATTTAAACAGACACATTCAGACTGTAATTCAACAGACACATTCAGACTGTAATTCAACAGACACATTCAGACTGTAATTCAACAGACACATTCAGACTGTAATTCAACAGACACATTCAGACTGTAATTCAACAGACACATTCAGACTGTAATTCAACAGACACATTCAGACTGTAATTCAACAGACACATTCAGACTGTAATTCAACAGACACATTCAGACTGTAATTAAACAGACACATTCAGACTGTATTTAAACAGACACATTCAGACTGTATTTAAACAGACACATTCAGACTGTAATTCAACAGACACATTCAGACTGTAATTCAACAGACACATTCAGACTGTAATTCAACAGACACATTCAGACTGTAATTCAACAGACACATTCAGACTGTATTTAAACAGACACATTCAGACTGTAATTCAACAGACACATTCAGACTGTAATTCAACAGACACATTCAGACTGTAATTCAACAGACACATTCAGACTGTAATTCAACAGACACATTCAGACTGTAATTCAACAGACACATTCAGACTGTAATTCAACAGACACATTCAGACTGTATTTAAACAGACACATTCAGACTGTATTTAAACAGACACATTCAGACTGTAATTCAACAGACACATTCAGACTGTAATTCAACAGACACATTCAGACTGTAATTCAACAGACACATTCAGACTGTAATTCAACAGACACATTCAGACTGTAATTCAACAGACACATTCAGACTGTAATTCAACAGACACATTCAGACTGTAATTCAACAGACACATTCAGACTGTAATTAAACAGACACATTCAGACTGTATTTAAACAGACACATTCAGACTGTATTTAAACAGACACATTCAGACTGTAATTCAACAGACACATTCAGACTGTAATTCAACAGACACATTCAGACTGTAATTCAACAGACACATTCAGACTGTATTTAAACAGACACATTCAGACTGTAATTCAACAGACACATTCAGACTGTAATTCAACAGACACATTCAGACTGTAATTCAACAGACACATTCAGACTGTAATTCAACAGACACATTCAGACTGTAATTCAACAGACACATTCAGACTGTAATTCAACAGACACATTCAGACTGTATTTAAACAGACACATTCAGACTGTATTTAAACAGACACATTCAGACTGTAATTCAACAGACACATTCAGACTGTAATTCAACAGACACATTCAGACTGTAATTCAACAGACACATTCAGACTGTAATTCAACAGACACATTCAGACTGTAATTCAACAGACACATTCAGACTGTAATTCAACAGACACATTCAGACTGTAATTCAACAGACACATTCAGACTGTAATTCAACAGACACATTCAGACTGTATTTAAACAGACACATTCAGACTGTAATTCAACAGACACATTCAGACTGGGGAAATGAAAACATTCTGAATCTGTATGTTGTTGTGATTCACACCAGAGGGGAATTGTCATGTGTTCATCTGCTTTACTTTGATTCCAGGTCACATTGAATGAGTCTCCACAGGACCTTCCATTCTACAGTCCTCTATAACTGCTTCCAGACTGACACCGTTTATCAGTTAGGTGAGCTATTCACAATCACTGCTGAAGTGCTGGGGGGGGCGTCCCAAAATGGCATTCTATTTCTTTTTGGGCTAGTGTGCATCCCAAAATGGCATCCTATTCCTTTTGGGTTGTGGTCAAATGTAGTGCACTACATAGGGAGTAGGGTTCTGGTCTAATGTAGTGCACTACATAGGGAGTAAGGTTCTGGTCTAATGTAGTGCACTACATAGGGAGTAAGGTTCTGGTGAAATGTAGTGCACTACATAGGGAGTAAGGTTCTGGTCTAATGTAGTGCACTACATAGGGAGTAAGGTTCTGGTCTAATGTAGTGCACTACATAGGGAGTAAGGTTCTGGTGAAATGTAGTGCACTACATAGGGAGTAGGGTTCTGGTCTAATGTAGTGCACTACATAGGGAGTAGGGTTCTGGTCTAATGTAGTGCACTACATAGGGAGTAGGGTTCTGGTCTAATGGAGTGCACTACATAGGGAGTAGGGTTCTGGTCTAATGTAGTGCACTACATAGGGAGTAGGGCTCTGGTCTAATGTAGTGCACTACATAGGGAGTAGGGTTCTGGTCTAATGTAGTGCACTACATAGGGAGTAGGGTTCTGGTCTAATGTAGTGCACTACATAGGAAGTAAGGTTCTGGTCTAATGTAGTGCACTACATAGGGAGTAGGGCTCTGGTCTAATGTAGTGCACTACATAGGAAGTAAGGTTCTGGTCTAATGTAGTGCACTACATAGGGAGTAGAGCTCTGGTCTAATGTAGTGCACTACATAGGGAGTAGGGCTCTGGTCTAATGTAGTGCACTACATAGGGAGTAGGGCTCTGGTCTAATGTAGTGCACTACATAGGGAGTAGGGCTCTGGTCTAATGTAGTGCATTACATAAGGAGTAGGGTTCTGGTCTAATGTAGTGCACTACATAGGGACTAGGGTGCCATATGGGACATAGGGTTTTATTGAATGTATTTTTGACAGGAACCCAGATGGATGGATGGATGGATGGATGGATGGATGGATGGATGGATGGATGGCGATGGCTGCTCCCCTTGACTCTGTCGTTCTCCATCAACAACCTGCATCGTCGCAGGAAAGGCCGTGCCGCCGTGCCGTCACAAATGTAATACACAACGCCGAGGCTCATGGTCTAACGGGTCACAGGACAGGCAGCAAATCAACGTCGCCTAGCAGATGGTTTTCAGACCCTCTTTGTCATCCTGACGTCTTTGGAGAGAGTAGCATGGGGCAGGTGTCATAGGCCTGATCAGACTATACATTTTCAATCCCAATAAATATTCTGTATTCCATGTATTTCTAAGTCTCGTACGTACAGCCGTCCTGATCTCCTCAGCTTGCGCTCTGTTTCTCTAAGTGGAAGGAAATGAGAGAGCAGCTGGTCAGGATGGTGGATCAGGCTATACGTTTCCTGCCCTTTTAGCTGTTATCCACATCAGTTCACATAGCATACCTCATGGTGCTCTGCATCCCTGCTGCTACACAAGCATGGCTGTGCTTGCTAATGCTAAGCCTGATGCTAACGCGTCGATAGCGCTCAGCAGCTTGCTCTACTGGAGACCTCAGAAATTATATTGTATTTCACACCCCTTTCAGGATACAATACTGTCCACTAACGTCACTGTATCTTATCAGGACAACTTGGCTTCATCCCTAAATGCACCCTATTCCCTATATAGTGCACTACTTCTGACCAGAGCCCTAAAGTAGTGCCCTATAAAGGGAAAAGGGTGCAATTTGGGCTGCAAACTATTTCACCCCCCCAGTCAAATCCTACTGTCTGTCCACTAATGTAACTGTTTCCCACTTTGTGCCTTTGATTCGGGGATTGAGTCACTGCCGTCGGCAGATAGGCTGGAGCTAGGAGCTAAACTGCCCTAAAAACTATTTCCATTTATGCACTTAAACAATCCAATCCGTGGAAAATGTGGAAAATGACCCAATTGTAAACATCACATTGTGCATTGATTTAACATTCAAACCCATTCAGAATTGAGCCTGTTTGCAATCAATATTACCTCCCTCTACGTTTGGTTAAATGTCCCATCAGTACTAACGTGGCATAATGTATATTTAAAATGTGTGCAGAACTACAAATTACCTCAATCCGACCCAGCAGTTGACAATTAAGCCCCATTTGGCATCTCTGATAAGGGAAGGGCAGCGTCGACCCTGGCAGCATCTGAATTCCATATTGGCTTCTGCATGTATTACAAGCCTGGTCTCATAGGCTAGACGTAACATAGTAAATGTAAAACCAAGACACTCCAATTACTATGATATGTTACCGTTGGTATGGTTACATAAGGGGCGGCAGGTAAACCTAGTGGTTAGAGTGATTGGGCCAGTAACAGAAAGGTTGCTGGATCGAATCCCCCGAGCTGACAAGGTAAAATTCTGTCGTTCTCCCCCCTGAACAAGGCAGTTAACCCACTGTTCCCCGGTAGGCCGTCATTGTAAATAAGAATTTGTTCTTAACTGACTTGCCTAGTTTAATAAAGTTATTTTTTTTAAATATATTTTTAAAAATAAGACACAAGGTTACTTAAGGCAAAAACAAAAGGAGGGTGGGTGGAGGGGTACGCTACATCTAGCAGCCCAAAGGTTGCGTATTTGAATCTCATCATGGACAACATTAGTATTTTAGCTAATTAGCAACTACTTACTACTTTTTAGCTACTTTGCAACTACTTAGCATGTTAGCTAACCCTTCCCCTAACCAGAACCAGAACCTTTTTAGCTAACCCTTCCCCTAACCATAACCCTTTAACATAACTTCTAACCTTAACCCTACCCCCTAGCCTAGCTAATGTTAACCACCTAGCTAATGTTAGCCACCTAGCTAATGTTAGCCACCTAGCTAATGTTAGCCACCTAGCTAACGTTAAATTGGAATTCGTAACAAATTGTACATTTAGTAAAATACACAAATTGTAATTCATAACATATCATACGAAATGGATGATGAACATCTACAAATTAATACATACCATACGAAACGTAACATATCATACTAAATGGATTATCTCGGATTTATGTACAGAATAGAAAGAAAATGTTCTGAGACCAGGTTGGTATGACACAGTGGGAAGACTAGCTATGGCTTAGCATCCCTGCTGATCCAAATATAGAGATAATGGCCAACCAGACAGAAAATCATTGGCCATCTAATGTTTACTGTGCCACATGTTTTCCTAGAAACCAATCCATTTTTATTGGATTGTATTCTATTTCACTGCTCATTCTGTAAACACCATCTCTGAGAATGTGTGTCGCTAAAGGGGCTGGTTTCCTGGAAACAGATTAAGCCTAGTCCTGACTTGGACTGAAAACGCATGGTCAGTGGAAAATATTCATTGAATAGCTTTTCAGTCCAGTACTAACTCCCTGTGTGTCAACAAAATTAGCTGAACAGGGGTCAGCTGTTTGTTCACCTGCAACCAGAAATGGCTAATAACCCATCCACAATCGCCAGACTATATTTGATAAAGTGAAAATGTAAGGTCCACACCCGACCCTAACCCGCTAATATAGAAAATATGCTGTAGGCTACAGTCAGAGACAGGTGTGTTGACAGGGAGTGGGATTTATTTAGCCTGGTTTAGAGGTTTCTGCTTATCATTTCTTATCAAGGCTATTAGTTAGTCAACTTGTCTATAGTTAGATACATGTAGCTTCTCTTCTGTCATTATACATTGCCCTAGAAGACTAAATAAACACGTGCTCACCAGAATAAAGTAATAAGTTATTGAATGAATGCTTAAATCTAGTTGACATCGGGGAAAGACGTTCAGGGACCAGGGAGAAAATGCATTACCTAAAAATTATGGGGAAAGATTTTCTGTGCAAAGTTTCCAAATGACATCAGTTTGGCCCGGTGGTAAGGAAGTAGAAATCTGTGAAAACAACCCAACGTGTTTCAGATCAGGTTTCAGTTCTGCTTGGATGTATATATACTGCTCAAAAAATAAAGGGAACACTTAAACAACACAATGTAACTCCAAGTCAATCACACTTCTGTGAAATCAAACTGTCCATTTAGGAAGCAACACTGATTGACAATAAATTTCACATGCTGTTGTGCAAATGGAATAGACAACAGGTGGAAATTATAGGCACTTAGCAAGACACCCCCAATAAAGGAGTGGTTCTGCAGGTGGGGACCACAGACCACTTCTCAGTTCCTATGCTTCCTGGCTGATGTTTTGGTCACTTTTGAATGCTGGCGGTGCTTTCACTCTAGTGGTAGCATGAGATGGAGTCTACAACCCACACAAGTGGCTCAGGTAGTGCAGCTCATCCAGGATGGCACATCAATGCGAGCTGTGGCAAGAAGGTGTGCTGTGTCTGTCAGCGTAGTGTCCAGAGCATGGAGGCGCTACCAGGAGACAGGCCAGTACATCAGGAGACGTGGAGGAGGCCGTAGGAGGGCAACAACCCAGCAGCAGGACCGCTACCTCCGCCTTTGTGCAAGGAGGAGCAGGAGGAGCACTGCCAGAGCCCTGCAAAATGACCTCCAGCAGGCCACAAATGTGCATGTGTCTGCTCAAACGGTCAGAAACAGACTCCATGAGGGTGGTATGAGGGCCCGACGTCCACAGGTGGGTGTTGTGCTTACAGCCCAACACCGTGCAGGACGTTTGGCATTTGCCAGAGAACACCAAGATTGGCAAATTCGCCACTGGCGCCCTGTGCTCTTCACAGATGAAAGCAGGTTCACACTGAGCACGTGACAGACGTAACAGAGTCTGGAGACGCCGTGGAGAACGTTCTGCTGCCTGCAACATCCTCCAGCATGACCAGTTTGGCGGTGGGTCAGTCATGGTGTGGGGTGGCATTTCTTTGGGGGGCCGCACAGCCCTCCATGTGCTCGCCAGAGGTAGCCTGACTGCCATTAGGTACCGAGATGAGATCCTCAGACCCCTTGTGAGACCATATGCTGGTGCGGTTGGACCTGGGTTCCTCCTAATGCAAGACAATGCTAGACCTCATGTGGCTGGAGTGTGTCAGCAGTTCCTGCAAGAGGAAGGCATTGATGCTATGGACTGGCCCACCCGTTCCCCAGACCTGAATCCAATTGAGTCAATCTTAAACCTGCCTGTCCCGTGGGTTTGTGAGTCAATCTTAAACCTGCCTGCTCTGCGGGTTATGAGTCAACCCTAAAGCTGCCTGCCTCACAGGTTATGAGTCAACCCTAAACCTGCCTGCCCCGTGGGTTATGATTCAACCCTAAAGCTGCCTGCCCCGCGGGTTATAAGTCAGCCCTAAAGCTGCCTGCTCTGTGGGTTATGAGTCAACCCTAAAGCTGCCTGCCCCGCGGGTTATGAGTCAACCCTAAAGCTGCCTTCCTGCGGGTTATGAGTCAACCCTAAACCTGCCTGCCCCATGGGTTATGAGTCAACCCTAAAGCTGCCTGCCCCGCGGGTTATGAGTCAACCCTAAAGCTGCCTGTCCCGCGGGTTATGAGTCAACCCTAAACCTGCCTTCCCCGCGGGTTATGAGTCAACCCTAAAGCTGCCTGCCCTGCGGGTTATGAGTCAACCCTAAAGCTGCCTGTCCCGCGGGTTATGAGTCAACCCTAAAGCTGCCTGCCCCGCGGGTTATGAGTCAACCCTAAAGCTGCCTTCCCCGCGGGTTATGAGTCAACCCTAAAGCTGCCTTCCCCATGGGTCATGAGTCAACCCTAAAGCTGCCTGCTCTGCGGGTTATGAGTCAACCCTAAAGCTGCCTGCCCCGCGGGTTATGAGTCAACCCTAAGCCTGCCTGCTCTGCGGGTTATAAGTCAACCCTAAAGCTGCCTGCTCTGCAGGTTATGAGTCAACCCTATACCTGCCAGCTCTGCGGGTTATGAGTCAACCCTAAACCTGCCTGCTCTGCGGGTTATAAGTCAACCCTAAAGCTGCCTGCCCCGTGGGTTATGAGTCAACCCTAAAGCTGCCTGCCCCGTGGGTTATGAGTCAACCCTAAAGCTGCCTGCCCGCGGGTTATGAGTCAACCCTAAAGCTGCCTGCCCCGTGGGTTATGACTCAATCTTAAACCTGCCTGCCCTGCGTGTTGAGTCAATCTTAAACCTGCCTGCCCCGCGGGTTATGAGTCAACCCTAAACCTGCCTGCCCCGCGGGTTATGAGTCAACCCTAAAGCTGCCTTCCCGCGGGTTATCAGTCAACCCGCACATCACTACCAACCACATAAAAAAAAAAATGTAATTAAAGGAATTAGGATAAATATGTAACAGAAGTGGTTTGGTGAACCCTGCTCGCGTGAAACACTTGCCCAAGACCTGAAGACTTCCGTCACACAGGGCCTCAGCTCAGTGGGCTAACACAGTTTAGTGGCATGCAGGAGTCCCAGCAGTCCTCTGTGGTAAACGAGTTCACTGGGGGTGAAAGAGGAGAGAGGGGGATGGAAGGAAGGTTGGGCCGAGGAGGAATGGGGAGGAGAGGAAGGAGGAGAGGAGGAGGAATAGGGAGGAGAGGACAGAGGAGTGGAGGAGGAAGAGGAATAGGGAGGAGAGGAAGGAGGAGAGGAGGAGGAATAGGGAGGAGAGGAAGGAGGAATAGGGAGGAGAGGAAGGAGGAGTAGAGGAGGAATAAGGAGGAGAGGAAGGAGGAGTGAATGGAGGAACTGGAATAGGGAGGAGAGGAAGGAGGAGTAGGGAGGAGAGGAAGGAGGAGAGGAAGGAGTAATAGGGAGGAGAGGAAGGAGGAGAGGAGGAGTAATAGGGAGGAGAGGAAGGAGGAGTGGAGGAGGACTTGTCTTTGATCAGTGGACCATAGGAGCAGCACCTGCTGTCCACCGAACACAAACCCTGCTCCACAGCCCCGAGGAACGCTGTTCAAATTCCTCTTTCGCTCACTCCCTGGCTGTGTCCCAATTGGCACCTTATTCCCTATATAGTGCACTACTTTGGACCAGAGCCCTGGTCGAAAACCTCATGGGCTCTGGTCAAAAGTAGTGCACTATATAGGGAATAGGTTGCCATATGGGCCGCAGACACCTCCCGTTTCTCTGCTCTGCAGAATCACTTCTAGTCTTTCCAAACCTCTTTCAGACCACAGCAGCTGTGAAAACAGTTCAGGCCAGGAGGACATGCCTCAAGACTACAAGCCCGAAGATTTATAAGTAACATAACTAAAGCTGATATATGAAGTAGTCAGCCATCTCCTGAAAACAACATGAGTATTGGTAATATCATCCTGCGGATGGATGTATACGACAGCATAAACATGCCATTCACAGTGTGCTTGTGGAGCTAGCAGTAACCTGCACCTTGGCAGAACACTGCCAACCAATTCAGCCGTAGTGTGTATGCTGCTCTGCTGTGACATGGGTCATCCAAATCAAATCAAATCAAATGTTATTGGTCACATGGTTAGCAGGTGTTAATGCGAGTGTAGCGAAATGCTTGTGCTTCTAGTTCCGACCATGCAGTATTATCTAACAAGTAATCTAACCTAACAATTTCACAACAACTACCTTGTACACACAAGTGTAAAGGAATGAATACGAATATGTACATATAAATATATGGATGAGCGATGGCCGAACGGCATCGGCAAGATGCAGTAGATGGTATAGAGTACAGTTATACATATGAGATGAGCAATGCAGGGTATGAGAACATTATATAAAGTGGCATTGTTTAATTAAAGTGGCTAGTGATACATTTAATTACATCAGATGGCAAGATGCAGTAGATGGTATAGCGTACAGTATATACATAAGAGATGAGTAATGTAGGGTAAGTAAACATTACATAAAAGTGGCTAGTGATAAATTGATTACATCAATTTTTCCATTATTAAAGTGGGTCTTCACTTTGCAAGTGTTGTGCAAGTGTAGCAGATGGGAGTGTAGTGTAGCAGATGGGAGTGTAGTGTAGCAGATGGGAGTGTAGTGTAGCAGATGGGAGTGTAGTGTAGAAGATGGGAGTGTAGTGTAGCAGATGGGAAGCTCACTCCTCAGCCTGAGCGGCTCCAATAGCTAGCTTTTCGGTGACGACTGGGTAAGACCCTTCAGGAGGGTGGTCAGTCACTGTGAGTTTGTGAGGCAGAGGTCCTGGGTTTGAGCCACAGTATGAGCAGAAATCAAAAGGAAGCGGTACTTGCTAAGCAAGCAGCGTGACGTCTTTTAAACTGGAACAATTTTGTCAGTAAACTTTAGTTGAATAAAGAATACATGAGAACATAGCCCTAGACTGTGCATTCTATCCAGGGGCGGAAATCCCGGGTGGGACGGGGGGACACGATCCCCCATCCTGGGAAAAATATGATTTGTCCCCCCCAATATATCACTGAAACATAACTATGTAATTTAAATAATATTAATAATACGCAATGAAAGCAATTGTGCTGATTATAGACACTTAATAGCGCGTTTTCAAGTTTCAGAAGATTGCGACCCCCCCACCCTTTTGCCTCACAATGGTTTGAGCCACTGCCAGTTCCTTAGTTGGCAAGGTAACAGAGGGGTCGTATCTACTGTCTGAAAGGCACTCAATGAACGTAACTGGCGTGAGGTTAATCCAGTCAATCGCGCACACACACCAGCTGAATATGCAGAGCTAGCGCGCAAATATTAACTATTAAGCTAGCTAGTACCTATTCCATTTATGTGGCCTCGTCAAAGATGGAATCTTTGCTATCGTCAATTTATTCCAAGATCAGCATGCAGATGATGTAAATTAGTGCTTCAAAGTCCCTGTGATAAGGTTAGCGATAAACTGAAGTCCAAACTGAACAGAACTACACTCTCTTCTACCATTGTCTTAAATATATTTAATGGTCTCGGTACAAAAGCTAAATTGTCGCAAGGGAACTTTTATTTATTTATTTTATTTCACCTTTATTTAACCCGGGTAGCAAAGATTATTGCAAACACCACTGAAACGGAATTGGTGCTCGCTAGCTTTGCAAATTCAGCTATTGTTGGACGCCAGCCAATATGAAACAAACTATTAAAATTACAAAAGGTTGCAGCATATGTTGTCTAAATGGTGAACTCATACAGCTGTCAACTCTTGTCATTTTAATCCGTTTCACATTTGCTAGCTACCTTTTAGATCGAAGCCCAAATAGAATGATAAAAGATAAGATGATAGAAGCCCATCTCCTACTGTAAATAACCTAAACACTGTGTGTGTGTGTAGCCAGTCAGCCAGGTAGAAAAATGGCAGAAAAATAAAAGACGGACATCAGAGTATTTTTCAGTACACCAAAACGCATAGTAAGAACCCTAGTAGCCTAATATCTCAAAGACTAGTTGATAAAATGTTCATAAGAAAGAAATGAAATTCTAATGGAAATGTTTCACAATGATGTCATTAGGCAGAGCAGGCAACAGATGGCACACAGACAGCAGAGTTGGGGACAGATATGCAGGGACAGACTGGCAGAGACAGGGAGTCTCAGGTAAGTTTGTTGAGTCTTTGTTTGGCAACATTATGAAAGCTTCTCAATTTTTTTTACTTGTAAAATAGGAACATAATTGGAAAATGCCATGGATACCCTCACTCTCAACTTAAACTGGTGACTGAACTAAGATTTGTTAAAGGCAATGGTATTGCTGTTGTGATTAGTTGTGTAGTTTTGGGTACCGGTAGTTAGGAGTACGGCAAACACCTTATTTCTTTGGTTCTTCAATATACATTTACCATATTACAATGTAGGCTATGTGTTACAGCACTACTTTTGGTGTCCCCCTCAGGAATTGCTCTTGAGAAAATTTCATGTAATTGTCCCCTCCAAAGTTGATATCAGATTTTCGCCCCTGATTCTATCATCAACTGGATGAATGAAAATGAGTTATAAAATGTGTGTTTGTTAGGACAGGTCAAACCAAAATGTGCTGTTAAAATGAGATATATAGAAAATAACAGCAATGCAATAGAGAAACCAGGCCATGCATCTCTAACCTCCAGGTCAGGTTACTCTTGGCTGAGTCTCTAGTTGTGAATGGGGATGCGGAAGCTCCGCCTGTTTCGGATATGACGCGGACCAATGAAAAAGCCCGGTGGATGACGGAGGAACGTCACGTCGTCATCCGACGCCGTAGGGTTGGAATGCCTCTGTGGGAGATTCAGAACAACTCGACAAAACATTTATTACAACCGGGATATGTTTCTTTCATGTATAACAATCACGTCCCGACGCTTCGACAGACTGAGTTGTCTTTCCTTGGACTAGGAGACTAAATCAGAGAGAGAGACAGAGTGGTGTGAATGCTGCTAAGTCGAATTTGCTTTCAACTATTTATTGAAGTGTAGAAATTCATATGGACCTGAAGGTTAGATGGCAGGTAGCGTCCAACATGATGTTATATCGCTCGTTTGAACCATGGAGTAGTCCAACGGGCAACGTTATAACGTGAGTCCTGAATCTCTGGGTGTTTTGGGCAAGCTAGCCAAGTTTGCTACATTCTGTGTCGCTAGCTAACAACTTGTGATTGTGTGCTGCTGGAAGCAAGAAATGTAAGTGAAAAATACCTGCGTCTTCTCCACACAAGGCAGATGAAACACTGAAGATGAATCCGCTAATAACACAAAGAAATGTAAAGTCTGGGTGCATCTTCAATCCCTAAGTTACCAGGAAGGTAGTCTAGTCTTCAGTGCTGGAAGATAGCCACTGTTAGCCATAACTATAGACAAGGGGAGAAGTAAATGATCATTGTAAATCGCCCACATGCGCTGGATCAGTCGTCGGCTTGGGGAAAGGAATCAGAAGGTGGTGGACGTGTTGAGCGCTGAACCCTTCCTGGCTGGAGGAAGATGGCGCAGCCCTTCAATTGGAAGTAGTGGTGAGAGGAGTGGAACTTCCTCGGGGCTCGTTGGATTTACTAGACATCTCGACCCTGATCGGAGGACACATGCAGGCCAGAAAACGGTATTTAATTCTGTTGTCCGCCGGTGCGTGTCTCATTCTGTTGTTGTACTTCGGAGGGTTCAAGCCCCGTTATCCAGAAGCAACAACCGGCGTGATGACCGCAGCCTCCATGGATACCACGGAAGACCTCAGTGGCCCCACTTCTCGGGGTCCCTGCAGCCGTTCAGCCCCTGGGACCAAATGGAGACCGAGGAGTACAACGTTAACAGATCGCCACGACAGAAGAGGGATGTTATTTCGGGAGTTTATAAAGGGAAACGTTGCCGGATGGACTCTTGCTTTGATTTTTCCTTGTGCAAAACCAACGGATTTAAAGTTTACGTTTACCCGCAACAGAAAGGAGAGAAGATGTCGGAGAGTTATCGGAATATTTTATCTTCCATTGAGGCTTCCAGGCTCTATACGTCTGACCCGGGACAGGCTTGTCTGTTCGTCCTGAGTTTGGACACTCTAGACAGGGACATTCTGTCTCCACAGTATGTTCACAACCTCAGAACTAAAGTCCAGAACTTGCATCTGTGGAATAACGGAAAGAATCACCTCATTTTCAACCTCTATTCGGGAACTTGGCCCGACTACACGGAAGATCTGGGCTTCGACTTTGGGCAGGCCATGTTAGCCAAGGCAAGCATCAGCACAGAGAACTTCAGACCCAATTTCGATGTCTCCATCCCTCTTTTTGGGAAAGAGCACCCCAGGACCGGAGGAGAGAGGGGCTATTTAAAATATAACTCTATCCCACCGTACAGGAAATACATGCTTGTGTTCAAGGGGGAAACGATACCTCACTGGAATCGGATCAGACACGAGGAATGCGTTATATCATGTCCATAACTCTGAGGATGTGGTGCTGCTCACCACGTGTAAACACGGGAAAGACTGGCAGAAGCACAAGGATGCCCGCTGTGACCGCGACAACGCCGAATATGACAAGTAAGTACTATTACTATTGTCATGTCCTGTATAAGAGGTCTGTCGTTTTTTTTTTGGTTTTTCAGGTACATGTGAGGGTGGCAGTGTGACATCAATGGATCAGTGTTGTCTGAGTTTGTATAGGACCCAAGGGGATTTATTAACTCAGTCCATATTTACACAACCCTCATTAATAGAATGGAATAGAAGTGTGTTTATAACGGTGGTACTGTCCAGCGTGTTTATAATGGTGGTACTGTCCAGCGTGTTTATAACGGTGGTACTGCGTGTTTATAACGGTGGTACTGCCCGGCGTGTTTATAACGGTGGTACCGCCCGGCGTGTTTATAACGGTGGTACCGCCCGGCGTGTTTATAACGGTGGTACCGCCCCGGCGTGTTTATAACGGTGGTACCGCCCGGCGTGTTTATAACGGTGGTACCGCCCGGCGTGTTTATAACGGTGGTCCAGCGTGTTTATAACGGTGGTACTGTCCAGCGTGTTTATAACGGTGGTACTGCCCAGCGTGTTTATAACGGTGGTCCAGCGTGTTTATAACGGTGGTCCAGCGTGTTTATAACGGTGGTCCAGCGTGTTTATAACGGTGGTCCAGCGTGTTTATAACGGTGGTCCAGCGTGTTTATAACGGTGGTCCAGCGTGTTTATAACGGTGGTCCAGCGTGTTTATAACGGTGGTCCAGCGTGTTTATAACGGTGGTACTGCCCAGCGTGTTTATAACGGTGGTACTGCCCAGCGTGTTTATAACGGTGGTACTGCGTGTTTATAACGGTGGTACTGTCCTGCGTGTTTATAACGGTGGTACTGTCCAGCGTGTTTATAACGGTGGTACTGCGTGTTTATAACGGTGGTACTGCGTGTTTATAACGGTGGTGCTGTCCAGCGTGTTTATAACGGTGGTGCTGTCCAGCGTGTTTATAACGGTGGTGCTGTCCAGCGTGTTTATAACGGTGGTACAGCCCAGCGTGTTTATAACGGTGGTACAGCCCAGCGTGTTTATAACGGTGGTACAGCGTGTTTATAACGGTGGTACTGCCCAGCGTGTTTATAACGGTGGTACTGCCCATCGTGTTTATAACGGTGGTGCTGCCCATCGTGTTTATAACGGTGGTGCTGCCCATCGTGTTTATAACGGTGGTGCTGCCCAGCGTGTTTATAACGGTGGTGCTGCCCAGCGTGTTTATAACGGTGGTGCTGCCCAGCGTGTTTATAACGGTGGTGCTGCCCAGCGTGTTTATAACGGTGGTGCTGCCCAGCGTGTTTATAACGGTGGTGCTGCCCAGCGTGTTTATAACGGTGGTGCTGCCCAGCGTGTTTATAACGGTGGTGCTGCCCAGCGTGTTTATAACGGTGGTGCTGCCCAGCGTGTTTATAACGGTGGTGCTGCCCAGCGTGTTTATAACGGTGGTGCTGCCCAGCGTGTTTATAACGGTGGTGCTGCCCAGCGTGTTTATAACGGTGGTGCTGCCCAGCGTGTTTATAACGGTGGTGCTGCCCAGCGTGTTTATAACGGTGGTGCTGCCCAGCGTGTTTATAACGGTGGTGCTGTCCAGCGTGTTTATAACGGTGGTGCTGTCCAGCGTGTTTATAACGGTGGTGCTGTCCAGCGTGTTTATAACGGTGGTGCAGCGTGTTTATAACGGTGGTACAGCGTGTTTATAACGGTGGTGCTGTCCAGCGTGTTTATAACGGTGGTGCTGCCCAGCGTGTTTATAACGGTGGTGCTGTCCAGCGTGTTTATAACGGTGGTACTGTCCAGCGTGTTTATAACGGTGGTGCTGTCCAGCGTGTTTATAACGGTGGTGCTGCCCAGCGTGTTTATAACGGTGGTGCTGCCCAGCGTGTTTATAACGGTGGTGCTGCCCAGCGTGTTTATAACGGTGGTGCTGCCCAGCGTGTTTATAACGGTGGTGCTGCCCAGCGTGTTTATAACGGTGGTCCAGCGTGTTTATAACGGTGGTACTGCCCGGCGTGTTTATAACGGTGGTACTGCGCGGCGTGTTTATAACGGTGGTACTGCCCGGCGTGTTTATAACGGTGGTACTGCCCGGCGTGTTTATAACGGTGGTACTGCCCGGCGTGTTTATAACGGTGGTACTGCCCGGCGTGTTTATAACGGTGGTACTGCGTGTTTATAACGGTGGTACTGCGTGTTTATAACGGTGGTGCTGCCCAGCGTGTTTATAACGGTGGTGCTGCCCAGCGTGTTTATAACGGTGGTGCTGCCCAGCGTGTTTATAACGGTGGTGCTGCCCAGCGTGTTTATAACGGTGGTCCAGCGTGTTTATAACGGTGGTACTGCCCGGCGTGTTTATAACGGTGGTACTGCGCGGCGTGTTTATAACGGTGGTACTGCCCGGCGTGTTTATAACGGTGGTACTGCCCGGCGTGTTTATAACGGTGGTACTGCCCGGCGTGTTTATAACGGTGGTACTGCCCGGCGTGTTTATAACGGTGGTACTGCGTGTTTATAACGGTGGTACTGCGTGTTTATAACGGTGGTGCTGTCCGGCGTGTTTATAACGGTGGTGCTGTCCGGCGTGTTTATAACGGTGGTGCTGTCCGGCGTGTTTATAACGGTGGTGCTGTCCGGCGTGTTTATAACGGTGGTGCTGTCCGGCGTGTTTATAACGGTGGTGCTGCCCGGCGTGTTTATAACGGTGGTGCTGCCCGGCGTGTTTATAACGGTGGTGCTGCCCGGCGTGTTTATAACGGTGGTGCTGCCCGGCGTGTTTATAACGGTAGTCCAGCGTGTTTATAACGGTGGTACTGCCCAGCGTGTTTATAACGGTGGTACTGCGTGTTTATAACGGTGGTACTGCGTGTTTATAACGGTGGTACTGCCCAGCGTGTTTATAACGGTGGTACTGTCCAGCGTGTTTATAACGGTGGTACTGCGTGTTTATAACGGTGGTACTGCGTGTTTATAACGGTGGTACTGCGTGTTTATAACGGTGGTACTGCGTGTTTATAACGGTGGTACTGCCCGGCGTGTTTATAACGGTGGTACTGCCCGGCGTGTGTATAACGGTGGTACTGCCCGGCGTGTTTATAACGGTGGTACTGTCCGGCGTGTTTATAACGGTGGTGCTGTCCGGCGTGTTTATAACGGTGGTGCTGTCCGGCGTGTTTATAACGGTGGTGCTGTCCGGCGTGTTTATAACGGTGGTGCTGTCCGGCGTGTTTATAACGGTGGTGCTGCCCGGCGTGTTTATAACGGTGGTGCTGCCCGGCGTGTTTATAACGGTGGTGCTGCCCGGCGTGTTTATAACGGTGGTACTGCGTGTTTATAACGGTGGTACTGCGTGTTTATAACGGTGGTACTGCGTGTTTATAACGGTGGTACTGCGTGTTTATAACGGTGGTACTGCCCGGCGTGTTTATAACGGTGGTACTGCCCGGCGTGTTTATAACGGTGGTACTGCGTGTTTATAACGGTGGTACTGCGTGTTTATAACGGTGGTACTGCGTGTTTATAACGGTGGTACTGCCCGGCGTGTTTATAACGGTGGTGCTGTCCGGCGTGTTTATAACGGTGGTGCTGTCCGGCGTGTTTATAACGGTGGTGCTGTCCGGCGTGTTTATAACGGTGGTGCTGTCCGGCGTGTTTATAACGGTGGTGCTGTCCGGCGTGTTTATAACGGTGGTGCTGTCCGGCGTGTTTATAACGGTGGTGCTGTCCGGCGTGTTTATAACGGTGGTGCTGTCCGGCGTGTTTATAACGGTGGTGCTGTCCGGCGTGTTTATAACGGTGGTGCTGTCCGGCGTGTTTATAACGGTGGTGCTGTCCGGCGTGTTTATAACGGTGGTGCTGTCCGGCGTGTTTATAACGGTGGTGCTGCCCGGCGTGTTTATAACGGTGGTCCAGCGTGTTTATAACGGTGGTACTGCCCAGCGTGTTTATAACGGTGGTACTGCGTGTTTATAACGGTGGTACTGCCCAGCGTGTTTATAACGGTGGTACTGTCCAGCGTGTTTATAACGGTGGTACTGCGTGTTTATAACGGTGGTACTGCGTGTTTATAACGGTGGTACTGCGTGTTTATAACGGTGGTACTGCCCGGCGTGTTTATAACGGTGGTACTGCCCGGCGTGTGTATAACGGTGGTACTGCCCGGCGTGTTTATAATGGTGGTACTGTCCGGCGTGTTTATAACGGTGGTGCTGTCCGGCGTGTTTATAACGGTGGTGCTGTCCGGCGTGTTTATAACGGTGGTGCTGTCCGGCGTGTTTATAACGGTGGTGCTGTCCGGCGTGTTTATAACGGTGGTGCTGTCCGGCGTGTTTATAACGGTGGTGCTGTCCGGCGTGTTTATAACGGTGGTGCTGTCCGGCGTGTTTATAACGGTGGTACTGCCCAGCGTGTTTATACCGGTCAGAGACTCTCTCCCTGCCTGGTTTATACCGGTCAGAGACTCTCTCCCCTGCCTGGTTTATACCGGTCAGAGACTCTCTCCCTGCCTGGTTTATACCGGTCAGAGACTCTCTCCCTGCCTGGTTTATACCGGTCAGAGACTCTCTCCCTGCCTGGTTTATACCGGTCAGAGACTCTCTCCCTGCCTGGTTTATACCGGTCAGAGATTCTCTCCCTGCCTGGTTTATACCGGTCAGAGATTCTCTCCCTGCCTGGTTTATACCGGCGAGAGACTCTCTCCCTGCCTGGTTTATACCGGTCAGAGACTCTCTCCCTGCCTGGTTTATACCGGTCAGAGACTCTCTCCCTGCCTGGTTTATACCGGTCAGAGACTCTCTCCCTGCCTGGTTTATACCGATCAGAGACTCTCTCCCTGCCTGGTTTATACCGATCAGAGACTCTCTCCCTGCCTGGTTTATACCGGTCAGAGACTCTCTCCCTGCCTGGTTTATACCGGTCAGAGACTCTCTCCCTGCCTGGTTTATACCGGTCAGAGACTCTCTCCCTGCCTGGTTTATACCGGTCAGAGACTCTCTCCCTGCCTGGTTTATACCGGTCAGAGACTCTCTCCCTGCCTGGTTTATACCGGTGAGAGACTCTCTCCCTGCCTGGTTTATACCGGTCAGAGACAATCTCCCTGCCTGGTTTATACCGGTCAGAGACTCTCTCCCTGCCTGGTTTATACCGGCGAGAGACTCTCTCCCTGTCTGGTTTATACCGGCGAGAGACTCTCTCCCTGCCTGGTTTATACCGGCGAGAGACTCTCTCCCTGCCTGGTTTATACCGGTCAGAGACTCTCTCCCTGCCTGGTTTATACCGGCGAGAGACTCTCTCCCTGCCTGGTTTATACCGGTCAGAGACTCTCTCCCTGCCTGGTTTATACCGGTCAGAGACTCTCTCCCTGCCTGGTTTATACCGGTCAGAGACTCTCTCCCTGCCTGGTTTATACCGGTCAGAGACTCTCTCCCTGCCTGGTTTATACCGGTCAGAGACTCTCTCCCTGCCTGGTTTATACCGGTCAGAGACTCTCTCCCTGCCTGGTTTATACCGGTCAGAGACTCTCTCCCTGCCTGGTTTATACCGGTCAGAGACTCTCTCCCTGCCTGGTTTATACCGGTCAGAGACTCTCTCCCTGCCTGGTTTATACCGGTCAGAGACTCTCTCCCTGCCTGGTTTATACCGGTCAGAGATTCTCTCCCTGCCTGGTTTATACCGGTCAGAGACTCTCTCCCTGCCTGGTTTATACCGGCGAGAGACTCTCTCCCTGCCTGGTTTATACCGGCGAGAGATTCTCTCCCTGCCTGGTTTATACCGGTCAGAGACTCTCTCCCTGCCTGGTTTATACCGGTCAGAGACTCTCTCCCTGCCTGGTTTATACCGGTCAGAGACTCTCTCCCTGCCTGGTTTATACCGGCGAGAGACTCTCTCCCTGCCTGGTTTATACCGGCGAGAGATTCTCTCCCTGCCTGGTTTATACCGGTCAGAGACTCTCTCCCCTGCCTGGTTTATACCGGTCAGAGACTCTCTCCCTGCCTGGTTTATACCGGTCAGAGACTCTCTCCCTGCCTGGTTTATACCGGCGAGAGACTCTCTCCCTGCCTGGTTTATACCGGCGAGAGACTCTCTCCCTGCCTGGTTTATACCGGCGAGAGACTCTCTCCCTGCCTGGTTTATACCGGTCAGAGACTCTCTCCCTGCGTGTTTCAGGTCGTATTGACAAGAACAATGTGGTGTTGAAAGCCAGTTGAAGGACCACTCTGAAACCAGGAAGCAAATATGTTGAATCTTTGCATCCAACTTTGTCCTCCGTTTTTATTGAGCCAGATGGTCTAATCTCCAGTCAACATCTAGAATTTCCACTGCTGGTCTGATGGTGCTGCTAATGTCAGTCACAGTCTACGATCAGTCACAGTCTACGATCAGTCACAGTCTACGATCAGTCACAGTCTACGGTCAGTCACAGTCTACGGTCAGTCACAGTCTACGGTCAGTCACAGTCTACGATCAGTCACAGTCTACGATCAGTCACAGTCTACGATCAGCCACAGTCTACGATCAGCCACAGTCTACGGTCAGTCACAGTCTACGATCAGTCACAGTCTACGATCAGCCACAGTCTACGATCAGCCACAGTCTACGGTCAGTCACAGTCTACGATCAGTCACAGTCTACGATCAGTCACAGTCTACGATCAGTCACAGTCTACGATCAGTCACAGTCTACAATCAGTCACAGATCAGTCACAGTCTCCGGTCAGTCACAGTCTCCGGTCAGTCACAGTCTCCGGTCAGTCACAGTCTACGATCAGTCACAGTCTACGATCAGTCACAGTCTACGATCAGTCACAGATCAGTCACAGTCTACGATCAGCCACAGTCTACGGTCAGTCACAGTCTACGATCAGTCACAGTCTACGATCAGCCACAGTCTACGATCAGTCACAGTCTACGATCAGCCACAGTCTACGATCAGCCACAGTCTACGGTCAGTCACAGTCTACGATCAGTCACAGTCTACGATCAGTCACAGTCTACGATCAGTCACAGTCTACGATCAGTCACAGTCTACGATCAGTCACAGATCAGTCACAGTCTCCGGTCAGTCACAGTCTCCGGTCAGTCACAGTCTCCGGTCAGTCACAGTCTACGATCAGTCACAGTCTACGATCAGTCACAGTCTACGATCAGTCACAGATCAGTCACAGTCTACGATCAGTCACAGTCTACGGTCAGTCACAGTCTACGATCACTCACAGTCAGTCAGTCACAGTCAGTCAGTCACAGACAGTCAGTCAGTCACAGACAGTCAGTCAGTCACAGACAGTCAGTCAGTCACAGTCAGTCAGTCACAGACAGTCAGTCACAGACAGTCAGTCACAGACAGTCAGTCAGTCAGTCACAGACAGTCAGTCAGTCAGTCACAGACAGTCAGTCAGTCAGTCACAGACAGTCAGTCAGTCAGTCACAGACAGTCAGTCAGTCAGTCACAGTCAGTCAGTCAGTCACAGACAGACAGTCAGTCACAGGCAGACAGTCAGTCACAGTCAGTCAGTCAGTCACAGACAGTCAGTCAGTCAGTCAGTCACAGTCAGTCAGTCACAGGCAGACAGTCAGTCACAGTCAGTCAGTCAGTCACAGACAGTCAGTCAGTCAGTCAGTCACAGACAGTCAGTCAGTCAGTCACAGACAGTCAGTCAGTCAGTCACAGACAGTCAGTCAGTCAGTCACAGACAGTCAGTCAGTCACAGACAGTCAGTCAGTCACAGACAGTCAGTCAGTCAGTCACAGACAGTCCAGTATCTATGAGTCAGTCAGTCGGTCACAGAGCTACTGCATATTGTTCCTGCTGCTCTGAGGTCAAACCCTTCTGAATGTCCATGTTCAGGAAGCCCAGGTCCCTTCCCTGGCATTAAAACGGTCTGAATAAACTGCCCTGGTCTCTGTTTAGTCAGTGGGCTCCCTGTCCTCCAGACCCTGTAGTTCTGTTGTTACTCTGACTGTGGCTCAGCTGGCACACGTTCATCAGGACACAGCGGTTTCAAACCTCTCCACTTTAAAACAAAACAAGCTCTTCTTATTGGACAATGGTCCTCTCCGTCCCTCCCGCTGTTTGAGTCTGTTTTCGTATCGTTTTATGCCTGATGAACACAACCCTGCCCTGTGTGTTGGACTGTGGCTCATTGATGGATTAGTGGGGTAGTCTGGGTCCATTGCCCTGGTGACAGCAGGGAAAGCCTTCCTCCCACTGTTGACTCAGTCATTTCCCAGCAGCAGACCCCACTCTGTAGCTTCCATCCCAATTGTCTCCCTGTTCCCTAGTTAGTGCACTAGTTTTGACCAGGGCTCATTGGTCTCTGGCCAAAAGTAGTGCACTATATAGGGAATAGGGAGCCATTTGGGTTGCAGAGCGTGGCCCCTGGAATGCCTCCCGTGTCCTGTTTAAACTTCCTGACTGTGGTGGTGCTGGGTGGCTTAGAGCTCTCCTACCCCAGCACGACGGGCCCGACATTATACATCGGGTTAGAGACGGGCCGGGCCTGTTTCATCAGTAACTAGGGTACGGGCCCGTTTCATCAGTAACTAGGGTACGGGCCCGTTTCATCAGTAACTAGGGTACGGGCCCGTTTCATCAGTAACTAGGGTACGGGCCCGTTTCATCAGTAACTAGGGTACGGGCCCGTTTCATCAGTAACTAGGGTACGGGCCCGTTTCATCAGTAACTAGGGTACGGGCCCGTTTCATCAGTAACTAGGGTACGGGCCCGTTTCATCAGTAACTAGGTACGGGCCCGTTTCATCAGTAACTAGGGTACGGGCCCGTTTCATCAGTAACTAGGGTACGGGCCTGTCTCGGGGATCACTAACATTGTTTAAGCTGAGACATTTACTGTACAGTCATATCTGTCTGAGATCATAACATGTTGTCAGAAGTGCTTCAACATCGTCAAATATAAAACACGACAGATTTTATTTCTCAGAAAATAATAATGTTCCTTGAGTTTTGTCAGAGTTTTTAGAGTGACAAAGTAACTAACGGCTAACTGCTCTCATGCCTCTTTGAGCAGAGCCGTTGCTATGGATACTCAGAGCGCCACGAGCGGAGTGCATGCAGAGCGAGCTGCGCAGGGAGCGAGTGACAGACTGAGAGAAGCAGCTCATGGATTTACTGACGGAAGGAACTTATTTCGGACAGGGCCGGGTGTTTTTAAATTTGGCAGAAACAATCGGGCCTGGGTAGTGTAGGGCGAGAACGTCGCGGGCCTGGGTAGTGTAGGGCGAGAACGTCGCGGGCCTGGGTAGTGTAGGGCGAGAACGTAGGATTCAGGCTCAAAATATACGCAGGGCTCTAGTGGGGGTGTTTCTGTGTGACCCCACTATCGACCCTGCCTTCACAGGAAGGAACGTTGTCTGCCCTTTATGGATCAGCTGAGGACCTACTATGCCTTCTGTCCACACAGATGAGCCGACAACAAGAACATCTACCCTGTAGACACTGGCCCACGTACAGTACCAGTGAAAAGTTTGGACACACCTACTCATTTCAAGGATTTTTCTTAATATTTTACTATTTTCTACATTGTAGAATAATAGTAAAGACATCAAAACTATGAAAAAACACATGGAATCATGTCGTAACCAAAAAGTGTTGAACAAATCAAAATGAATATTTGAGATTCTTCAAAGTAGCCACTCTTTGCCTTGATGACAGCTTTGCACACTCTTGGTATTCTCTCAACCAGCTTCATGAGGTAGTCACCTGGAATGTATTTCAATTAACAGGTGTGCCTTGTTAAAAGTTAATTTGTGGAATTTCTTTCCTCCTTTATGCGTTTGAGCCACTCAGTTGTGTTGTGACAAGGTAGGGGGGGTATACAGAAGATAGCCCTATTTGGTAAAAGATCAAGTCCATATTATGGAAAGATGCATCGACCTGTCAACTGTTACCAGGGCAGCTAAGATGCATCGACCTGTCAACTGTTACCAGGGCGGCTAAGATGCATCGACCTGTCATCTGTTACCAGGGCAGCTAAGATGCATCGACCTGTCAACTGTTACCAGGGCGGCTAAGATGCAGCTACCTGTCAACTGTTACCAGGGCGGCTAAGATGCATCGACCTGTCATCTGTTACCAGGGCAGCTAAGATGCATCGACCTGTCATCTGTTACCAGGGCGGCTAAGATGCATCGACCTGTCATCTGTTACCAGGGCAGCTAAGATGCATCGACCTGTCATCTGTTACCAGGGCGGCTAAGATGCATCGACCTGTCATCTGTTACCAGGGCGGCTAAGATGCAGCTACCTGTCAACTGTTACCAGGGCGGCTAAGATGCATCGACCTGTCATCTGTTACCAGGGCAGCTAAGATGCAGCTACCTGTCAACTGTTACCAGGGCGGCTAAGATGCATCGACCTGTCATCTGTTACCAGGGCAGCTAAGATGCATCGACCTGTCATCTGTTACCAGGGCGGCTAAGATGCATCGACCTGTCATCTGTTACCAGGGCGGCTAAGATGCAGCTACCTGTCAACTGTTACCAGGGCGGCTAAGATGCATCGACCTGTCATCTGTTACCAGGGCGGCTAAGATGCAGCTACCTGTCAACTGTTACCAGGGCAGCTATCGACCTGTCAACTGTTACCAGGGCAGCTAAGATGCATCGACCTGTCATCTGTTACCAGGGCAGCTAAGATGCATCGACCTGTTACCAGGGGAAACTAAGATGATGAAGAGGAGTCAAACCCTAACAAAGGAACATCACTTATGACTAATGTCCTAGAGAGATTTACACGGTTATCAAAACGTCACGCCGGGTAAACCTACACCAAACACAGCCCTTATTTTAAATGTTTCTAAAACTCCCTATGGGGAAAAATGTATGGTGGAAAACGATTGGAACCATTTCCCTGTTTTGACCCGCTAGGTTTTCTGGGTATTATGACTCCACCTCCACTGTGGGGCTCTATACTACCCTGCTGAAGTGAAGTCCTCTTACCCAGAGGATCTCCATTGGGATAAATGCAGAGCTGGTACAGATGCTGCATGACTCCATGTGAAATAGCTGCTAGCGTTCACGTTGAATAATTTTTATTACATTTCTCTTTGTTTTCCACTCTGGAGTGTTTATCTGATGCTTTCTACATTTTATTTATAGCTGTACCGTTTCTGTATCCATACAAATCGGTACAATATGTAATTTTGGTTCTGAGAAGTTGTAATCCTTTGTGATGCAACTGGGCTTTGGTTTATACATGCCTGGTCATATTACCTGTCTAATCACTTTAAAGTTCTCCCAATCCTCTGTGAGATGTTTTTCCAATGGGAATCCTTAAAGCTGGCTCAGGTTAGCGTGTCCTAACTGAAGTCCAAGCCGTTAGCTCTGTATGGACACAGACAGCAGACCTGGGAAGTGCTTCAGTGGATGACAGGGGTTTCTGTTTCCACGGATACTTCCTCTACGCCAGGAGGACTACTATTTAGTCCTCAGCTGTTGTAGGCTTACATATGTTCAGTATAGCTAGGCCCAGATCTGAGGCTATGTTCAGTATAGCTAGGCCCAGATCTGAGGCTGAGGCTATGTTCAGTATAGCTAGGCCCAGATCTGAGGCTATGTTCAGTATAGCTAGGCCCAGAGCTGAGGCTGAGGCTATGTTCAGTATAGCTAGGCCCAGATCTGAGGCTGAGGCTATGTTCAGTATGGCTAGGCCCAGATCTGAGGCTATGTTCAGTATGGCTAGGCCCAGATCTGAGGCTATGTTCAGTATAGCTAGGCCCAGAGCTGAGGCTGAGGCTATGTTCAGTATAGCTAGGCCCAGATCTGAGGCTATGTTCAGTATAGCTAGGCCCAGAGCTGAGGCTGAGGCTATGTTCAGTATGGCTAGGCCCAGATCTGAGGCTATGTTCAGTATAGCTAGGCCCAGAGCTGAGGCTGAGGCTATGTTCAGTATGGCTAGGCCCAGATCTGAGGCCTATGTTCAGTATGGCTAGGCCCAGAGCTGAGGCCTATGTTCAGTATAGCTAGGCCCAGATCTGAGGCCTATGTTCAGTATGGCTAGGCCCAGATCTGAGGCCTATGTTCAGTATGGTTAGGCCCAGATCTGAGGCCCATGTTCAGTCCAAAAATAACAACAGATTCAGGTCCATGTTCACACTGCATTGATTACAGATTACAGTCTGTGGTTTACTAGCTAGAGACTGGGTCAGATGGAGAGAGAGAGGGCAGTCTGGTTTACTAGCTAGAGACTGGGTCAGATGGAGAGAGAGAGGGCAGTCTGGTTTACTAGCTAGAGACTGGGTCAGATGGAGAGAGAGAGGGCAGTCTGGTTTACTAGCTAGAGACTGGGTCAGATGGAGAGAGAGAGGGCAGTCTGGTTTACTAGCTAGAGACTGGGTCAGATGGAGAGAGAGAGGGCAGTCTGTGGTTTACTAGCTAGAGACTGGGTCAGATGGAGAGAGAGAGGGCAGTCTGGTTTACTAGCTAGAGACTGGGTCAGATGGAGAGAGAGAGGGCAGTCTGGTTTACTAGCTAGAGACTGGGTCAGATGGAGAGAGAGAGGGCAGTCTGGTTTACTAGCTAGAGACTGGGTCAGATGGAGAGAGAGAGGGCAGTCTGGTTTACTAGCTAGAGACTGGGTCAGATGGAGAGAGAGAGGGCAGTCTGTGGTTTACTAGCTAGAGACTGGGTCAGATGGAGAGAGAGAGGGCAGTCTGGTTTACTAGCTAGAGACTGGGTCAGATGGAGAGAGAGAGGGCAGTCTGTGGTTTACTAGCTAGAGACTGGGTCAGATGGAGAGAGAGAGGGCAGTCTGGTTCACTAGCTAGAGACTGGCTCAGATGGAGAGAGAGAGGGCAGTCTGTGGTTTACTAGCTAGAGACTGGGTGAGATGGAGAGAGAGAGGGCAGTCTGTGGTTTACTAGCTAGAGACTGGGTCAGATGGAGAGAGAGAGGGCAGTCTGGTTTACTAGCTAGAGACTGGGTCAGATGGAGAGAGAGAGAGGGCAGTCTGTGGTTTACTAGCTAGAGACTGGGTCAGATGGAGAGAGAGATTACAGTCTGGTTTACTAGGTAGAGACTGGGTCAGATGGAGAGAGAGAGGGCAGTCTGTGGTTTACTAGCTAGAGACTGGGTCAGATGGAGAGAGAGAGAGGGCAGTCTGTGGTTTACTAGCTAGAGACTGGGTCAGATGGAGAGAGAGAGAGGGCAGTCTGTGGTTTACTAGGTAGAGACTGGGTCAGATGGAGAGAGAGAGGGCAGTCTGTGGTTCACTAGCTAGAGACTGGGTCAGATGGAGAGAGAGAGAGGGCAGTCTGTGGTTTACTAGCTAGAGACTGGGTCAGATGGAGAGAGAGAGGGCAGTCTGGTTCACTAGCTAGAGACTGGGTCAGATGGAGAGAGAGAGGGCAGTCTGTGGTTTACTAGCTAGAGACTGGGTCAGATGGAGAGAGAGAGGGCAGTCTGTGGTTTACTAGCTAGAGACTGGGTCAGATGGAGAGAGAGAGAGGGCAGTCTGTGGTTTACTAGCTAGAGACTGGGTCAGATGGAGAGAGAGAGGGCAGTCTGTGGTTTACTAGGTAGAGACTGGGTCAGATGGAGAGAGAGAGGGCAGTCTGTGGTTTACTAGCTAGAGACTGGGTCAGATGGAGAGAGAGAGGGCAGTCTGGTTTACTAGCTAGAGACTGGGTCAGATGGAGAGAGAGAGGGCAGTCTGTGGTTTACTAGCTAGAGACTGGGTCAGATGGAGAGAGAGAGGGCAGTCTGTGGTTTACTAGCTAGAGACTGGGTCAGATGGAGAGAGAGGGCAGTCTGGTTCACTAGCTAGAGACTGGGTCAGATGGAGAGAGAGAGGGCAGTCTGTGGTTTACTAGCTAGAGACTGGGTCAGATGGAGAGAGAGAGGGCAGTCTGGTTCACTAGCTAGAGACTGGGTCAGATGGAGAGAGAGAGGGCAGTCTGTGGTTTACTAGCTAGAGACTGGGTCAGATGGAGAGAGAGAGGGCAGTCTGGTTTACTAGCTAGAGACTGGGTCAGATGGAGAGAGAGAGGGCAGTCTGTGGTTTACTAGCTAGAGACTGGGTCAGATGGAGAGAGAGAGGGCAGTCTGTGGTTTACTAGCTAGAGACTGGGTCAGATGGAGAGAGAGAGGGCAGTCTGTGGTTTACTAGCTAGAGACTGGGTCAGATGGAGAGAGAGAGAGGGCAGGTGGAAGCTGTGTTGTAGCCTATTGAGCCATACTGAGAGAGAATCAGAATTGACTGTCTATTTAATACAGAAACAATATCCTGAAGTAGAGAGTCTTCATTCCCAGGAGGCTGTATGTGGTAATGAGAACGGTGGACTGACAGACTAGTGTAGCTGTCTAGAGACACTATAGAGAGGCACTACATTCCTCTGGGGAAGTGATGAGCATTGTAGACACTATGCAGGGGATAGGTGTCATTTGGGATGCAAAACTGCCCAGGACAAAAAGCATCTAATGGAGGGAATAGGACTGTAGATACTGTACCTGGAACAGAACTGATCACCTGTATCAATCCTACAATAGAGAGGACAGGACTGTAGAGACTGTACCTGGACCAAACAGAGCACCTGTATCAATCCTACAATAGAGGGGACAGGACTGTAGATACTGTACCTGGAACAGAACAGATCACCTGTATCAATCCTACAATAGAGGGGACAGGACTGTAGAGACTGTACCTGGACCAAACAGAGCACCTGTATCAATCCTACAATAGAGAGGACAGGACTGTAGATACTGTACCTGGAACAGAACAGAGTACCTGTATCAATCCTACAATAGAGAGGACAGGACTGTAGAGACTGCACCTGGAACAGAACAGAACACCTGTATCAATCCTACAATAGAGAGGACAGGACTGTAGAGACTGCACCTGGAACAGATCAGAACACCTGTATCAATCACATTAGGATGAACATGAGCAGAAAATGAGTTCTCTGGGGACGTTTGTTGTCTACAATTATAAAAGTATGTTTGATCTGAGCGTTCTCCTTTCATCCCTCTGAACACAGTATCTCTCCTCATACAGAGACTGATGTTAGGCCACAGACAGACAGACAGACAGACAGACAGACAGACAGACAGACAGACAGACAGACAGACAGACAGACAGACAGACAGACAGACAGACAGACAGACAGACAGACAGACAGACAGACAGACAGACAGACAGACAGACGACAGACAGACAGACAGACAGACAGACAGACAGACAGACAGACAGACAGACAGACAGACAGACAGACAGACAGACAGACAGACAGACAGACAGACAGACAGACAGACAGACAGACAGACAGACAGACAGACAGACAGACAGACAGACAGACAGACAGACAGACAGACAGAGACAGACAGAGAGAGACAGCCCTGACATTTCTCTGGGGAGGTGATGAGCATTGCATATATCCACCACATTTTGAGTTTCACATCTATGTTTCAAAACAGCCTGCCGGTGGGCTGACTGAGGCCGGGGGGGTGACGCTAGGAAATGGTGGAAGATTTAGGTCAGATAAATGATCCTCTTTCTGACATTTTTCTGATGCAGAAGATCCAAAGAAGCGCTCTCATTTGAGTGAGAGGTGATGAAAGGTTTGGGACATAGGTTAAGTAATAATATATAATATATCTATTTGAATTTCAGTGGGTGAGTTTTAAGAGCTGTCAGCCAGTTCAGTTTAAATATTGTGGCATCAGTTTGTCGTCTGCCCCTCTTCCCATCTCCTCTGACGATGTGTCCTAAAACCTACTCCTAGCTGTTCATCCCTGTGTTTAGTTAAGTATTGCAACGTTTGCTGTGAGTGCCACAGATCAGCTGGAACCTCTCTGTATCTTTCTGCGTCTGATAAAGGCAACCCAGAGCTGTAAATATCCTATACGGCTCTGTTCTGAGGCAACATGTCTTAGCAAAGTATGCAGGCCCCTTTAATGCAAAGTATGCAGGTCCCTTTAATGCAAAGTATGCTGGTCCCTTTAATGCAAAGTATGCTGGTCCCTTTAATGCAAAGTATGCAGGCCCCTTTAATGCAAAGTATGCAGGCCCCTTTAATGCAAAGTATGCAGGCCCCTTTAATGCAAAGTATGCAGGCCCCTTTAATGCAAAGTATGCAGGCCCCTTTAATGCAAAGTATGCAGGTCCCTTTAATGCAAAATCTTTGTCTCTGGTTGGTCTACGGCTCTTCCGGAGGTCTCTGGTTGGTCCACGGCTCTTCCGGAGGTCTCTGGTTGGTCTACGGCTCTTCCGGAGGTCTCTGGTTGGTCCACGGCTCTTCCGGAGGTCTCTGGTTGGTCCACGGCTCTTCCGGAGGTCTCTGGTTGGTCCACGGCTCTTCCGGAGGTCTCTGGTTGGTCCACGGCTCTTCCGGAGGTCTCTGGTTGGTCCACGGCTCTTCCAGTGTTCTCTGGTTGGTCCACGGCTCTTCCGGAGGTCTCTGGTTGGTCCACGGCTCTTCCAGTGTTCTCTGGTTGGTCCACGGCTCTTCTGGAGGTCTCTGGTTGGTCTACGGCTCTTCCGGAGGTCTCTGGTTGGTCTACGGCTCTTCCAGAGGTCTCTGGTTGGTCTACGGCTCTTCCGGAGGTCTCTGGTTGGTCCACGGCTCTTCCGGAGGTCTCTGGTTGGTCTACGGCTCTTCCGGAGGTCTCTGGTTGGTCTACGGCTCTTCCGGAGGTCTCTGGTTGGTCTACGGCTCTTCCGGAGGTCTCTGGTTGGTCCACGGCTCTTCCGGAGGTCTCTGGTTGGTCTACGGCTCTTCCGGAGGTCTCTGGTTGGTCTACGGCTCTTCCGGAGGTGTCTGGTTGGTCTACGGCTCTTCCAGAGGCCTCTGGTTGGTCTACGGCTCTTCCAGAGGTGAGCTGTAGCTTCCTCTTGGTAAGTGTTGTTCAGATGGCACTACTAAAGAAGTAGCCTAATGATAGCTGTCTCTGAGTTCCCAAAACTGAGCCACACGGTCCCGTGTGGCTCAGTTGGTAGAGCATGGTGTTTGCAACGCCAGGGTTGTGGGTTCGATTCCCACGGGGGACCAGTACGAAAAAGAAAAAAAAAATGTATGAAATGTATGCATTCACTACAGTAAGTCGCTCTGGGTAAGAGCGTCTGCTAAATGACTAAAATGTAATGTAAATGTAAGCCATGTACTGTATCTGGCAAACAGATGGAGAAAGCTGGATCAGAGAAGAACAGCCGTGGGGAGTGTGGGACAGTATAAGACTGCTGCACTGCAACAAGTAGTGTTGCACAGTATACCCAAACTACTAGAACAAGAAAAACAGTTCGATACTAGGATGTTTTGTTACTTTCGGTACCTTTTGTCCATTACAGTCGAGAACACTTTCCGATACAGGAAGATACTGCTAGCTTACTGTTGAAGCTAAAATAAATGTACTGCCCTAGTATCTTGTTTGTGATAATATGCAAACCATAATGTAAAATAATGCTGATTTCAAAACGTATTGTCACTCAAATATGTATTAATTCACTTAGTCTCCCCCGCCTCTCTCCAATAGTGTGTGTGATTTGCACCCTGCAATTCGGGGCGTTCCTGCATGTGGGCATTCCTGCATCTGCAGGAACGCCCCCCCCCACCCCTCGCATCCCATTGGCTCTAGCTAGCTAGCACCCAGTGTCCTTTGCTATCACCTGCCGAACACCTGCCCTCACCTTCGTTAACAGAACTGTGGGAAAATGGTGCCCGACAGACAGGGGCGGAGGATACCATATAATGGTGTCCTAGGTATCATTAGCTAGCTAGCTGTGTACTGGAGTCCTAGCTAGCTGTGTACTGTGTACTGGAGTCCTAGCTAGCTGTGTACTGGAGTCCTAGCTAGCTGTGTACTGGAGTCCTAGCTAGCTGTGTACTGGAGTCCTAGCTAACTCCTGTTGTCCTAGCTAGCTAGCTATGTACTGTGTACTGGAGTCCTAGCTAGCTGTGTACTGGAGTCCTAGCTAGCTAGCTGTGCACTGGAGTCCTATCTAGCTAGCTACTGTTGTCCTAGCTAGCTGGCTACTGGCGTAGTCGCCCCTGCCTCTTCTGTGGGGTTTATTTTACGATTGGCGTGAAACATTATGGTGTGTTACCGCCACCTACTGTACTGGAGCGCTCCCGCCTGAGTTCAGGAGTCCTAGCTAGCTAGCTCCTGTTGTCCTAGCTAGCTGAGTACAGGAGTCCTAGCTAGCTAGCTCCTGTTGTCCTAGCTAGCTGAGTACAGGAGTCCTAGCTAGCTAGCTCCTGTTGTCCTAGCTAGCTGAGTACAGGAGTCCTAGCTAGCTGAGTACAGGAGTCCTAGCTAGCTGAGTACAGGAGTCCTAGCTAGCTGAGTACTGGAGTCCTAGCTAGCTGAGTACTGGAGTCCTAGCTAGCTGAGTACTGGAGTCCTAGCTAGCTGAGTACTGGAGTCCTAGCTAGCTGAGTACTGGAGTCCTGGCTAGCTAGCTCCTGTTGTCCTAGCTAGCTGAGTACTGGAGTCCTAGCTAGCTAGCTCCAATTGTCCTAGCTAGCTGAGTACTGGAGTCCTAGCTAGCTGAGTACAGGAGTCTTAGCTAGCTAGCTCCAATTGTCCTAGCTAGCTGAGTACTGCAGTCCTAGCTGAAAAATTGACCTATAGAAGTATAAAGAGACCTTCCTGCATCGAATTGCGGGCCGCAAAACACAACCTTTTCCCTAGGGCCGGGATGATTTCTGCCCTTCTGCCTTTCTGCCCGCCTGCGCCTCTCCCCGTCTGCCTGTCTTTCCGACTGCCCTTCCCCCCGATTGCCTGTCTCCCTGTCTCCGGGTCTGCCTGCTCCATTTCCCACCATTGCCCAGCTCTGTCGTGAGGGGGTTGGTTGGAGAGAACACGTTGGCCTGCAGCAGCACATCATCAGGCTTAGTTTAGCCAATACCCAGGATTAAACTTCTCTATAAATACTTCTGTCAGACTA
>NW_025549570.1:0-32500 GCF_905237065.1 Salmo salar | reverse complement strand
GACTTGTCTCTACGGGGTAGTGACTTGTGTCTACGGGGTAGTGACTTGTGTCTACGGGGTAGTGACTTGTGTCTACGGGGTAGTGACTTGTGTCTACTGGGTAGTGACTTGTTGTCTACGGGGTAGTGACTTGTGTCTACGGGGTAGTGACTTGTGTGTGTGAGAGGATGAGCCATATTGTAGCTGTGAGTGGATGAGCCATATTGTAGCTGTGAGTGGATGAGCCATATTGTAGCTGTGAGTGGATGAGCCATATTGTAGCTGTGAGTGGATGAGCCATATTGTAGCTGTGAGTGGATGAGCCATATTGTAGCTGTGAGTGGATGAGCCATATTGTAGCTGTGAGTGGATGAGCCATATTGTAGCTGTGAGTGGATGAGCCATATTGTAGCTGTGAGTGGATGAGCCATAATGTAGCTGTGAGTGGATGAGCCATAATGTAGCTGTGAGTGGATGAGCCATATTGTAGCTGTGAGTGGATGAGCCATATTGTAGCTGTGAGTGGATGAGCCATATTGTAGCTGTGAGTGGATGAGCCATATTGTAGCTGTGAGTGGATGAGCCATATTGTAGCTGTGAGAGGATGAGCCATATTGTAGCTGTGAGAGGATGAGCCATATTGTAGCTGTGAGTGGATGAGCCATATTGTAGCTGTGAGAGGATGAGCCATATTGTAGCTGTGAGGATGAGCCATATTGTCGCTGTGAGAGGATGAGCCATATTGTCGCTGTGAGAGGATGAGCCATATTGTCGCTGTGAGAGGATGAGCCATATTGTAGCTGTGAGTGGATGAGCCATATTGTAGCTGTGAGAGGATGAGCCATATTGTAGCTGTGAGTGGATGAGCCATATTGTAGCTGTGAGTGGATGAGCCATATTGTAGCTGTGAGTGGATGAGCCATATTGTAGCTGTGAGAGGATGAGCCATATTGTAGCTGTGAGTGGATGAGCCATATTGTAGCTGTGACTGGATGAGCCATATTGTAGCTGTGAGTGGATGAGCCATATTGTAGCTGTGAGTGGATGAGCCATATTGTAGCTGTGAGTGGATGAGCCATATTGTAGCTGTGAGAGGATGAGCCATATTGTAGCTGTGAGTGGATGAGCCATATTGTATGTGTGAGAGGATGAGCCGTATTGTAGCTGTGAGTGGATGAGCCATATTGTAGCTGTGACTGGATGAGCCATATTGTAGCTGTGAGAGGATGAGCCATATTGTAGCTGTGAGTGGATGAGCCATATTGTAGCTGTGAGTGGATGAGCCATATTGTAGCTGTGAGAGGATGAGCCATATTGTAGCTGTGAGTGGATGAGCCATATTGTAGCTGTGAGTGGATGAGCCATATTGTAGCTGTGAGAGGATGAGCCATATTGTAGCTGTGAGAGGATGAGCCATATTGTAGCTGTGAGAGGATGAGCCATATTGTAGCTGTGAGTGGATGAGCCATATTGTAGCTGTGAGTGGATGAGCCATATTGTAGCTGTGAGAGGATGAGCCATATTGTAGCTGTGAGAGGATGAGCCATATTGTAGCTGTGAGTGGATGAGCCATATTGTAGCTGTGACTGGATGAGCCATATTGTAGCTGTGAGTGGATGAGCCATATTGTAGCTGTGAGAGGATGAGCCATATTGTAGCTGTGACTGGATGAGCCATATTGTAGCTGTGAGAGGATGAGCCATATTGTCGCTGTGAGTGGATGAGCCATATTGTAGCTGTGACTGGATGAGCCATATTGTAGCTGTGAGTGGATGAGCCATATTGTAGCTGTGAGAGGATGAGCCATATTGTAGCTGTGAGCTGGATGAGCCATATTGTAGCTGTGAGTGGATGAGCCATATTGTAGCTGTGAGTGGATGAGCCATATTGTAGCTGTGAGAGGATGAGCCATATTGTAGCTGTGAGTGGATGAGCCATATTGTAGCTGTGAGTGGATGAGCCATATTGTAGCTGTGACTGGATGAGCCATATTGTAGCTGTGAGAGGATGAGCCATATTGTAGCTGTGAGTGGATGAGCCATATTGTAGCTGTGAGTGGATGAGCCATATTGTAGCTGTGACTGGATGAGCCATATTGTAGCTGTGAGAGGATGAGCCATATTGTAGCTGTGACTGGATGAGCCATATTGTAGCTGTGACTGGATGAGCCATATTGTAGCTGTGAGGATGAGCCATATTGTAGCTGTGAGTGGATGAGCCATATTGTAGCTGTGACTGGATGAGCCATATTGTAGCTGTGAGTGGATGAGCCATATTGTAGCTGTGACTGGATGAGCCATATTGTAGCTGTGACTGGATGAGCCATATTGTAGCTGTGAGTGGATGAGCCATATTGTAGCTGTGAGTGGATGAGCCATATTGTAGCTGTGACTGGATGAGCCATATTGTAGCTGTGAGTGGATGAGCCATATTGTAGCTGTGAGTGGATGAGCCATATTGTAGCTGTGAGTGGATGAGCCATATTGTAGCTGTGACTGGATGAGCCATATTGTAGCTGTGACTGGATGAGCCATATTGTAGCTGTGAGTGGATGAGCCATATTGTAGCTGTGAGTGGATGAGCCATATTGTAGCTGTGAGTGGATGAGCCATATTGTAGCTGTGAGTGGATGAGCCATATTGTAGCTGTGAGTGGATGAGCCATATTGTAGCTGTGACTGGATGAGCCATATTGTAGCTGTGAGTGGATGAGCCATATTGTAGCTGTGACTGGATGAGCCATATTGTAGCTGTGAGAGGATGAGCCATATTGTAGCTGTGAGGGGATGAGCCATATTGTAGCTGTGACTGGATGAGCCATATTGTAGCTGTGAGAGGATGAGCCATATTGTAGCTGTGAGAGGATGAGCCATATTGTAGCTGTGAGTGGATGAGCCATATTGTAGCTGTGACTGGATGAGCCATATTGTAGCTGTGAGTGGATGAGCCATATTGTAGCTGTGAGTGGATGAGCCATATTGTAGCTGTGAGTGGATGAGCCATATTGTAGCTGTGAGTGGATGAGCCATATTGTAGCTGTGAGTGGATGAGCCATATTGTAGCTGTGACTGGATGAGCCATATTGTAGCTGTGAGTGGATGAGCCATATTGTAGCTGTGAGTGGATGAGCCATATTGTAGCTGTGAGAGGATGAGCCATATTGTAGCTGTGAGTGGATGAGCCATATTGTAGCTGTGACTGGATGAGCCATATTGTAGCTGTGACTGGATGAGCCATATTGTAGCTGTGAGTGGATGAGCCATATTGTAGCTGTGAGAGGATGAGCCATATTGTAGCTGTGAGTGGATGAGCCATATTGTAGCTGTGAGTGGATGAGCCATATTGTAGCTGTGAGTGGATGAGCCATATTGTAGCTGTGAGTGGATGAGCCATATTGTAGCTGTGCGGAGTGGATGAGCCATATTGTAGCTGTGAGTGGATGAGCCATATTGTAGCTGTGAGTGGATGAGCCATATTGTAGCTGTGAGTGGATGAGCCATATTGTAGCTGTGAGTGGATGAGCCATATCTGAGCTCTGATTCACATACTGCAGGGTACACAGTGGTATACACACTGAGTCTCTCTGGCTGTATTCTACATACTGCAGGGTACACAGTGGTATACACACTGAGTCTCTCTGGCTGTATTCTACATACTGCAGGGTACACAGTGGTATACACACTGAGTCTCTCTGGCTGTATTCTACATACTGCAGGGTACACAGTGGTATACACACTGAGTCTCTCTGGCTGTATTCTACATACTGCAGGGTACACAGTGGTATACACACTGAGTCTCTCTGGCTGTATTCTACATACTGCAGGGTACACAGTGGTATACACACTGAGTCTCTTGGCTGTATTCTACATACTGCAGGGTACACAGTGGTATACACACTGAGTCTCTCTGGCTGTATTCTACATACTGCAGGGTACACAGTGGTATACACACTGAGTCGTGACTCACTCCGCCAGCTGGTACAAACGACAGGGTATCTCAAACTAATGGCGATGGACAGCAGGGAGTCGAATGACCAAAATAATTCAGCTTTCTCATTTAGTTAATCATCTCTGTAACTTTTGCTTTGTGATGGCAAAGTGATTCTCTAGAAGAGGCAGTAGCTACGAGCTAGCTGCTAGTTTATCACCCTGTGGCGCTCTGGAGCATCCCGTCTTGTGAATATATCTCAGCTGTGGGTTTTCCCCCCATGTTGACCGACCATTCTAATCTGTCCAGAGGTTTTATGTGATATTTGTTAACATGTTTGATTAGAGAACTACCTCTTTCCCCAATAAAACTCAATTTTAATGAGAGGGAAAATGTAAATCTCACTTCCTTCTCCCTCCAGAGGACTGGGCTTCCCCTGTGTTTATATGATCTATGTTTATTAGGTTTTGCCAGGTACTTTCTTTTAACAACATACAAACTTGCAAGGATGATTTGTGTCGTTTTATTATTTTATTTTTTTAATGGTCTTATCAAAATCTACTGTAGACAACTGTAATGCAGACCAAAGATGATGGCTTATGCAACAGATAGCTTCTTTCTTGGCTCACTCTGGACAAGATTAATGAGAGGAGAATAGCAGATGTCCCCACGCACTGCAGTTTCACGTTTGAACTACTTTGATCATAGAGCTGGGCGTGTGAATATAGCTTAGAGCCTAGTCATATTGAACACTTTCCATAGAGCCTGGGCATATTGAACACTTTCCATAGAGCCTGGGCATATTGAACACTTTCCATAGAGCCTAGGCATATTGAACACTTTCCATAGAGCCCAGGCATATTGAACACTTTCCATAGAGCCTAGTCATATTGAACACTTTCCATAGAGCCTGGGCATATTGAACACTTTCCATAGAGCCTGGGCATATTGAACACTTTCCATAGAGCCTAGGCATATTGAACACTTTCCATAGAGCCTAGTCATATTGAACACTTTCCATAGAGCCTGGTCATATTGAACACTTTCCATAGAGCCTAGGCATATTGAACACTTTCCATAGAGCCTGGGCATATTGAACACTTTCCATAGAGCCTAGTCATATTGAACACTTTCCATAGAGCCTAGGCATTTTGAACACTTTCCATAGAGCCTAGTCATATTGAACACTTTCCATAGAGCCTGGGCATATTGAACACTTTCCATAGAGCCTAGGCATATTGAACACTTTCCATAGAGCCTAGGCATATTGAACACTTTCCATAGTGCCTAGTCATATTGAACACTTTCCATAGTGCCTAGTCATATTGAACACTTTCCATAGAGCCTGGGCATATTGAACACTTTCCATAGAGCCTGGGCATATTGAACACTTTCCATAGAGCCTAGTCATATTGAACACTTTCCATAGAGCCTAGTCATATTGAACACTTTCCATAGAGCCTGGTCATATTGAACACTTTCCATAGAGCCTAGGCATATTGAACACTTTCCATAGAGCCTGGGCATATTGAACACTTTCCATAGAGCCTAGTCATATTGAACACTTTCCATAGAGCCTGGGTATACCGTATAGGTCCATTTAGGGCTGGCTGGGTGGTATACCGTATAGGTCCATTTAGGGCTGGGTGGTATACCGTATAGGTCCATTTAGGGCTGGGTGGTATACCGTATAGGTCCATTTAGAGCTGGGTGGTATACCGTATAGGTCCATTTAGGGCTGGGTGGTATACCGTATAGGTCCATTTAGGGCTGGGTGGTATACCGTATAGGTCCATTTAGGGCTGGGTGTGAGTGGACGAGCCATATTGTAGCTGTGAGTGGATGAGCCATATTGTAGCTGTGAGTGGATGAGCCATATTGTAGCTGTGAGTGGATGAGCCATATTGTAGCTGTGAGAGGATGGAGTAATGTTATGTTGTCACTCTGAGTGATGTGATGTTATGTTGTCTCTGAGTGGAGTAATGTTATGTTGTCTCTGAGTGATGTAATGTTATGTTGTCTCTGAGTGGAGTAATGTTATGTTGCCACTCTGAGTGGAGTAATGTTATGTTGTCTCTGAGTGATGTAATGTTATGTTGTCACTCTGAGTGATGTAATGTTATGTTGTCTCTGAGTAATGTAATGTTATGTTGTCTCTGAGTGATGTAATGTTATGTTGTCACTCTGAGTGATGTAATGTTGTCACTCTGAGTGATGTAATGTTATGTTGTCTCTGAGTGATGTAATGTTATGTTGTCTCTGAGTGATGTAATGTTATGTTGTCTCTGAGTGATGTAATGTTATGTTGTCTCTGAGTGATGTAATGTTATGTTGCAGCTCTGAGTGATGTAATGTTATGTTGCAGCTCTGAGTGATGTAATGTTATGTTGTCTCTGAGTGATGTAATGTTATGTTGTCACTGAGTGATGTAATGTAATGTTGTCACTCTGAGTGATGTAATGTTGTCACTCTGAGCGATGTAATGTTATGTTGTCACTCTGAGTGATGTAATGTTGTCACTCTGAGTGATGTAATGTTATGTTGTCACTCTGAGTGATGTAATGTTGTCACTCTGAGTGATGTAATGTTATGTTGTCTCTGAGTGATGTAATGTTATGTTCAGCTCTGAGTGATGTAATGTTATGTTGCGCTCTGAGTGATGTAATGTTATGTTGTCTCTGAGTGATGTAGTTATGTTGTCTCTGAGTGATGTGATGTTATGTTGTAGCTCTGAGTGATGTAATGTTATGTTGCAGCTCTGAGTGATGTAATGTTATGTTGTCTCTGAGTGATGTTATGTTGTCTCTGAGTGATGTAATGTTATGTTGTCCTTTCTGAGTGATGTAATGTTATGTTGTCACTCTGAGTGATGTAATGTTATGTTGCAGCTCTGAGTGATGTAATGTTATGTTGTCTCTGAGTGATGTTATGTTGTCTCTGAGTGATGTTAATGTTATGTTGTCTCTGAGTGATGTAATGTTATGTTGTCTCTGAGTGATGTAATGTTATGTTGTCTCTGAGTGATGTAATGTTATGTTGTCTCTGAGTGATGTAATGTTATGTTGTCTCTGAGTGATGTAATGTTATGTTGTCTCTGAGTGATGTAATGTTATGTTGTCTCTGAGTGATGTAATGTAATGTTGTCCTCTGAGTGATGTAATGTTATGTTGTCTCTGAGTGATGTAATGTAATGTTGTCACTCTGAGTGATGTAATGTTGTCACTCTGAGCGTAATGTTATGTTGTCACTCTGAGTGATGTAATGTTATCTTGTCTCTGAGTGATGTTATGTTGTCCTCTGAGTGATGTAATGTTATGTTGTCTCTGAGTGATGTTATGTTGTCTCTGAGTGATGTAATGTTATGTTGTCACTCTGAGTGATGTAATGTTATGTTGTCTCTGAGTGATGTAATGTTATGTTGTCTCTGAGTGATGTTATGTTGTCTCTGAGTGATGTAATGTTATGTTGTCCTCTGAGTGATGTTATGTTGTCTCTGAGTGATGTTATGTTGTCTCTGAGTGATGTTATGTTAGTCATCTGAGTGATGTAATGTTATGTTGTCCTCTGAGTGATGTAATGTTATGTTGTCTCTGAGTGATGTTATGTTGTCTCTGAGTGATGTAATGTTATGTTGTCTCTGAGTGATGTAATGTTATGTTGTCACTCTGAGTGATGTAATGTTATGTTGTCTCTGAGTGATGTTATGTTGTCTCTGAGTGATGTAATGTTATGTTGTCACTCTGAGTGATGTAATGTTATGTTGTCTCTGAGTGATGTAATGTTATGTTGTCTCTGAGTGATGTAATGTTATGTTGTCTCTGAGTGATGTAATGTTATGTTGTCACTCTGAGTGATGTAATGTTATGTTGTCTCTGAGTGATGTTATGTTATGTTGTCTCTGAGTGATGTAATGTTATGTTGTCTCTGAGTGATGTAATGTTATGTTGTCTCTGAGTGATGTAATGTTATGTTGTCTCTGAGTGATGTTATGTTGTTGAACGGCCGCCTGATTGAGCTTCTCTGTCTCCAGTGCAACCCAGCCCCTGAGCTGAGGACCAGACATTGGGTGGCCGGTAGCCTTACGGTTTAGAGCGTTGAGCCAGAAGATCGCTAGTTCAAATCCCTGAGCTGACTAGCTGGGAAAATAATCTGTCTGTGCCCTTGAACAAGACACTTAACCCTGATTGGTCCCGCTAAAAAAACTCTAATATAAAAGTTGAATTGAACAGTATAAACCAATCAGAATGGAGAAAGACCCATTGACCTCACTTAGAATGTGTGTGTGTTGCCACCCTAGGGTCATAAAGCAAATGTAGACCTTTTTATCATTCAGTAACACGTCATACTGTGATAGGATAGTTTGGCCGTATCTTCCAGCCCTGACTCCATTCCCATCTCCCTCCCACACTGTGACTGTTGTATTATGTGTCTCTCTGGCAGGAGTCTCTGGCTGACTCAGACATCATGATTAACCAGGGAGTCAAGCCTGGGCATGTTCTCTAACAACCAGGACTACAGTGTAAGACCCAGGACACTGGAAATGCTCTGAAAGTGAAGACTGGGTCAACCTCTAATGATCCCTATAGACTTCTTTAGGACGAACATGCACATCTAGTTGTATGTAACTGTTTTTAAAGTGGAGAGGTCCTGGTTTGAGGCGCTAGACTTCAGAAACCAACCGGATTTTTCCATAATTTGCTATATTATACCTAAAAATTATTTTATAAAGATCTTTGTCAAGAAAGCGGATGTGAGCCTCTTCACGCCTGAGGAGGGAAAAGCTGAGCTAGTCGAATTCAGATCAATGCTGTGTGTTCCGGCTGTGTATTTCTACCATCATCCATCACAATAAGGCAATGTGTTCAGCTATCCTAACTACTGCAGTAGTACTTAATATACACAGCTATCCTAACTACTGCAGTAGTACTTAATATACACAACTATCATCAACTATCCTAACTACTGCAGTAGTACTTAATATACACCACTATCCTAACTACTGCAGTAGTGCTTAATATACACAACTATCCTAACTACTGCAGTAGTAGCTTAATATACACAACTATCCTAACTACTGCAGTAGTACTTAATATACACAACTATCCTAACTACTGCAGTAGTACTTAATATACACAACTATCCTAACTACTGCAGTAGTACTTAATATACACAACTAATATCCTAACTACTGCAGTAGTACTTAATATACACAACTACTATCCTAACTACTGCGGTAGTACTTAATATACACAACTATCAGCAACTATCCTAACTACTGCAGTAGTACTTCATATACACAACTATCCTAACTACTGCAGTAGTACTTAATATACACAATTATCATCAACTATCCTAACTACTGCAGTAGTACTTCATATACACAACTATCCTAACTATTGCAGTAGTACTTCATATACACAACTATCCTAACTACTGCAGTAGTACTTAATATACACAACCATCCTAACTACTGCAGTAGTACTTAATATAAACAACTATCCTAACTACTGCAGTAGTACTTAATATACACAACCATCATCAACTCTCTAACTACTTGTAGTTGTACTTAATATACACAACTATCCCAACTACTGCAGTAGTACTTCATATACACAACTATCCTAACTACTGCAGTAGTACTTAATATACACAACTATCCTAACTACTGCAGTAGTACTTAATATACACATCCATCAGCCAACCAGCGCAGGTCCATCTTCAGGCCCGGCCAACCCATTTCCCTGTAGAGGAGCCAATGTTTTGAACAGGTTTCAGACAGTGAACCATCTGAGCGGTTTCTGAGGATTCTGTGGTTCTGGTTCGTTTCTAATTTCATAACCTTTTTTGTTGTTGTTGATTTCTCCTGTGTCATTCGTCTTTATTCTGACTCCTCTTGCTTTTGACTCCCCTGAGCATGGATTTTTACCGCAGCAAACGGACCAATAAACCGTAAAATCTGTGAGTTATGGGCGTAGACCCATGGAGAGGAACCTGGGGAGAGTTTCACATCTTTATGAATGTCCATCTTTCACCGAGACGGGAGAATAAAACTGAACAAATTGATAGACAACAACATCCTCATCTGTCACGTGGCTTCACAACATGTCTGTCAGACAGTGCTAGTCGTCTCTCATTCTACAGACGTTGAAATGGTTAACCTGCGGCTTTGTTAGGTTTTGTTAGGAGCAGTGGATGCACTCGCGGACAGACTACCGAAGAAAGATTTTAGTTCTGGGTTAACGAAGATTACTAAAAAAGAATAAAGGGTTTTTACTATAGAATGTCGAATTGCTAACACCATCTTTTTTTGTGGGACTTGCTAATACAAAGATGTATCTATGAGGAAGGATGGGTAGGAAGGAAGGATGGGTAGGAAGGAAGGAATGGGTAGAAAGGAAGGATGGGTAGGAAGGAAGGATGGGTAGGAAGGAAGGATGGGTAGAAAGGAAGGATGGGTAGAAAGGAAGGATGGGTAGGAAGGAAGGATGGGTAGGAAGGAAGGATGGTAGGAAGGTAGGAAGGAAGGATGGGTAGGAAGGAAGGATGGGTAGGAAGGAAGGATGGGTAGGAAGGAAGGATGGGTAGAAAGGAAGGATGGGTAGGAAGGAAGGATGGGTAGAAAGGAAGGATGGGTAGGAAGGATGGGTAGGAAGGAAGGAAGGATGGGTAGGAAGGAAGGATGGGTAGGAAGGAAGGATGGGTAGGAAGGAAGGATGGTAGGAAGGAAGGATGGGTAGGAAGGATGTGTTGGTGAACAGGGTTCTATAGCTGGATTATCAACTGGTCATACTGCAGGGATTATAGTAAACTATAGCTGTTACCAGCTGGTCATACTGCAGGGATTATAGAAAACTATAGCTGTTACCAGCTGGTCATACTGCAGGGATTATAGAAAACTATAGCTGTTACCAGCTGGTCATACTGCAGGGATTATAGAAAACTATAGCTGTTACCAGCTGGTCATACTGCAGGGATTATAGTAAACTATAGCTGTAACCAGCTGGTCATACTGCAGGGATTATAGAAAACTATAGCTGTTACCAGCTGGTCATACTGCAGGGATTATAGAAAACTATAGCTGTAACCAGCTGGTCATACTGCAGGGATTATAGTAAACTATAGCTGTAACCAGCTGGTCATACTGCAGGGATTATAGTAAACTATAGCTGTAACCAGCTGGTCATACTGCAGGGATTATAGTAAACTATAGCTGTAACCAGCTGGTCATACTGCAGGGATTATAGTAAACTATAGCTGTAACCAGCTGGTCATACTGCAGGGATTATAGTAAACTATAGCTGTTACCAGCTGGTCATACTGCAGGGATTATAGTAAACTATAGCTGTAACCAGAATGTCAATCCAATAGTGGATGTTGTCTGTTTTTTGAGGTTTAGTAGATGTTCAGCAGACTTCATAGAGACCAATGATAGGCTACTTCAAGCACATTTGAGACTGGCGGTCATGTTTGGTCCAAGAAAATGGGCCCATTATGATTCCCGTGACCCTTTTCCCATCGGATCTCTCTGGTTTATCATCAAGCCGTCTCAGCGATGGTTAGTATTATACCCTAGAATGAATAGAGAAATCTGCCTCCTCCTCCTCCTCCTCTTTCTCAGGCCATTAAGAGAAACCAACACTCCCTGGGAAACCAGAGGATGTGGAATCCACCTTTTCATCAGTGTCTTTGGGGGAACTCAATGATTTTGTTTGCTAGGAGGTCACTTGACGAGCAGTGAAACCTAATGCTTTCCTTCCCTGTTTCCAGTCACTGAGCAGCGGTATGAACCCTGCTGGAACGGAGGGAGGTAGAGGGGAGGTAGGGGGTAGAGGGGAGGTAGAGGGGGAGGGTAGAGGGGAGGTAGAGGGGAGAGAAGAGGGGGCGTAGAGGGAGGTAGAGGGAGGGTAGAGGGGAGGGTAGAGGAAGAGGGGAGGTAGAGGGGAGGTAGGGGGAGGTAGGGGGAGGGTAGAGGAAGAGGGGAGGGTAGAGGGGAGGTAGGGGGGAGAGGGGGAGGTAGGGGGGGGGTAGAGGGTAGAGAGCATTGACATTGTTTACTTAGCGTTCCCTGTGTTCTGACAAGGTGATGTATCTGTGGACCTTGGCAGCTCCATGCGCAGGTGATGTATTTGACTTGGAATGCTCAGGCTAGATATTATGCTCAGACAGACGCAGTCAGAGCCAGTCAGCCAGTCACGTAACCAGCCAACCAGCCGCCAGCCAGCCAGACGAGGAGCCAGTCAGAGCCAGTCAGCCAGTCACGACCGCCAGCCAGCCAGTCGGAGCCGTCGGAGCCAGTCAGAGCCAGTCAGCCAGTCAGAGCCAGTCAGAGCCAGTCAGCCAGTCACGTAACCAGCCAGCCAGATGCAGTCAGAGCCAGTCAGCCAGTCCGAGCCAGTCAGCCAGATGCAGTCAGCCAGTCCGAGCCAGTCAGCCAGATGCAGTCAGAGCCAGTCAGCCAGTCCGAGCCAGTCAGCCAGTCACGAACCAGCCAGCCAGATGCGTCCGAGCCAGTCAGCCAGTCACGTAACCAGCCAGCCAGATGCAGTCAGAGCCAGTCAGCCAGTCCGAGCCAGTCAGCCAGATGCAGTCAGAGCCAGTCAGCCAGTCACGTAACCAGCCAGCCAGACGCAGCCAGACGCAGTCCGAGCCAGTCAGCCAGTCACGTAACCAGCCAGCCAGACGCAGTCCGAGGCCAGTCAGAGCCAGTCAGCCAGTCACGTAACCAGCCAGCCAGATGCAGTCAGAGCCAGTCAGCCAGTCACGTAACCAGCCAGCCAGACGCAGCCAGACGCAGTCCGAGCCAGTCAGCCAGTCACGTAACCAGCCAGCCAGACGCAGCCAGACGCAGTCCGAGCCAGTCAGCCAGTCACGTAACCAGCCAGCCAGATGCAGTCAGAGCCAGTCAGCCAGTCACGTAACCAGCCAGCCAGACGCAGCCAGACGCAGTCCGAGCCAGTCAGCCAGTCACGTAACCAGCCAGCCAGACGCAGCCAAACTGCCATTTCCTGTACTAATTCTGAACGTTCGCCTAATTTCAGTTTGTGACAAAACAAGAAAGGTATAGTGTAGAGAATCATTGTACCATCTAAACCGCTGTTAAATATATTTTCAATAACCAAAACTATTGTATGTTCAGCTGGTGTACAAAACCAAAAGTTAAATATGCAGAAATTAAATTTAAGAATTTTAAGCATAGAAATATCGCACATAAAACAAATCTACGGCTTCTTAGACTTGCTTTTAATGAGTGACAGATCTATAACTCACATTTCTATGTTAATTTGGTCTTTTCGCTCAAAAAGTTACATATTGCAGTTTTAAGCAGCTACCAAGCCAACCACCCACAGAGCAGAACCAGCCAGCCAGCCACAGTATAGAATCAGCCAACCGCCAGCCTCAGAACCAGCCAGTCAGCTACAGAGCAGAACCAGCCATCTAGCTACAGAGCAGAACCAGCCATCTAGCTACAGAGCAGAACCAGCCATCTAGCTACAGAGCAGAACCAGCCATCTAGCTACAGAGCAGAACCAGCCATCTAGCTACAGAGCAGAACCAGCCATCTAGCTACAGAGCAGAACCAGCCATCTCGCTACAGAGCAGAGCCAGGCAGCTACAGAGCAGAGCCAGCCATCTCGCTACAGAGCAGAACCAGCCATCTCGCTACAGAGCAGAACCAGCCATCTCGCTACAGAGCAGAACCAGCCAGGCAGCTACAGAGCAGAAGCCAGGCAGCTACAGAGCAGAGCCAGGCAGCTACAGAGCAGAACCAGCCAGCTAGCTACAGAGCAGAGCCAGGCAGCTACAGAGCAGAGCCAGCCAGCTAGCTACAGAGCAGAACCAGCCATCTAGCTACAGAGCAGAGCCAGGCAGCTACAGAGCCAGCCCAACCAGCTTGCCTGTGCGTGACCTGGATGCAGCATTCCCCCCCCTTCCTTCAAAGCCAATTGATAACTTGCTTCCTCAGTATGACAAGGCTTTTGTAATTATCCCCCGTGTACAATGGAATCTGTTCTGAGAGCTAAATGGAGAATGAAGTACATGCAGCCGCTAAAACCACAGACATGCTAAATCCTATGGGTTGTAATCCTGCTGTACTGCAGAGGAGAGACCTTCTGTGTCTCTGACTCTTTGCCATCATGGCCTGATTTTAGTAGAGGTTTTTGGGGGGGGTTAAAAGAGGATTATTTGCAATATTAATCAGCCTTAGTAATGTAGATTTGAAGCTGCAAACGTAGGGATGCCGGCTGAGAGAATGCCAAGAGTGTACAAAGCTGTCATCAAGGCAAAAGGGAGGCTACATTGAAGAATTTCAAATCCGAAATAGATTTTGATTTTATTTAACACTTTTTTTTTGTTGTTTTTGGTTACTACATGATTCCATATGAGTTATTTCATAGATTTGATGTCCTCACTGTTATTCTACAATGTAGAAAATAGTAAAAAATAAAGAAAAACCCTTGGAGTGTCCACAAACCTTCAAATAGGTATGTAATTGTAACCGATGTGAAATGGCTAGTTAGTTAGCGGTGGCGCGCGCTAATAGCGTTTCAATCAGTGACGTCACTCGCTATGAGACCTTGAAGTAGTTGTTCCCCTTGCGCTGCAAGGGCCGCGGCTTTTGTGGCGCGATGGGTAACGATGCTTCGTGGGGTGTCAGTTGTTGATGTGCGCGGAGGGTCCCTGGTTCGAACCCGGGTTGGGGCGAAGAGAGGGACGGAACCTACACTGTTACATAATGGCACATTATATAAACTCTTTATAGTGTTTTATTTACGAGACGATAAGGTGATAAGTTGGACAGATCGAGTGGGGGAAAAAGCAGTTTCCCACACATCTCCTCTCCTTCTCACTATCACGCATTAGTTTAGCTTCCCCACCCGCCATTTTTAAAACGACCCGAAGGAGCTCATTGCCTTCTTGAATTATGCAGAAACGGGCAGCGTGGAGGTCATGTCATTGATTTTGTTGGAAAGGAGAGAATTGACATTACAGTTGATCTGGAAGTATTGTTTTTGGGAGCGCTAAAATAAGGTTAATTATACAGACCAAGGCGGTGTACAAAAGTGAGTGAGTTTACGTTAGCAGTAACAAGTGTGTCAAACTATGCTACTTTAGCTAGCTAGCTACTGTATCTAACCTATGGCAGTAACAAGTGTGTCTAACTATGCTACTTTAGCTAGCTAGCTAGCTACTGTATCTAACCTATGGCAGTAACAAGTGTGTCTAACTATGCTACTTTAGCTAGCTAGCTACTGTATCTAACCTATGGCAGTAACAAGTGTGTCTAACTATGCAACTTTAGCTAGCTAGCTGGCTACTGTATCTAACCTATGGCAGTAACAAGTGTGTCTAACTATGCTACTTTAGCTAGCTAGCTGGCTACTGTATTTAACCTATGGCAGTAACACGTGTGTCTAACTATGCTACTTTAGCTAGCTAGCTAGCTAGCTAGCTACTGTATTTAACCTATGGCAGTAACAAGTGTGTCAAACTATGCTACTTTAGCTAGCTAGCTAGCTAGCTACTGTATTTAACCTATGGCAGTAACAAGTGTGTCTAACTATTCTACTTTAGCTAGCTAGCTACTGTATTTAACCTATGGCAGTAACAAGTGTGTCTAACTATGCTACTTTAGTTAGCTAGCTAGCTAGCTAGCTACTGTATCTAACCTATGGCGGTAACAAGTGTGTCTAACTATGCTACTTTAGCTAGCTGGCTACTGTATCTAACCTATGGCAGTAACAAGTGTGTCTAACTATGCTACTTTAGCTAGCTAGCTACTGTATCTAACCTATGGCAGTAACAAGTGTGTCTAACTATGCAACTTTAGCTAGCTGGCTACTGTATCTAACCTATGGCAGTAACAAGTGTGTCTAACTATGCTACTTTAGCTAGCTAGCTACTGTATTTAACCTATGGCAGTAACAAGTGTGTCTAACTATGCTACTTTAGCTAGCTAGCTGGCTACTGTATCTAACCTATGGCAGTAACAAGTGTGTCTAACTATGCTACTTTAGCTAGCTAGCTACTGTATTTAACCTATGGCAGTAACAAGTGTGTCTAACTATGCTACTTTAGCTAGCTAGCTGGCTTCTGTATTTAACCTATGGCAGTAACAAGTGTGTCTAACTATGCTACTTTAGCTAGCTAGCTACTGTATTTAACCTATGGCAGTAACAAGTGTGTCTAACTATGCTACTTTAGCTAGCTAGCTGGCTACTGTATCTAACCTATGGCAGTAACAAGTGTGTCTAACTATGCTACTTTAGCTAGCTAGCTACTGTATTTAACCTATGGCAGTAACAAGTGTGTCTAACTATGCTACTTTAGCTAGCTAGCTGGCTACTGTATCTAACCTATGGCAGTAACAAGTGTGTCTAACTATGCTACTTTAGCTAGCTAGCTACTGTATTCAACCTATGGCAGTAACAAGTGTGTTTAACTATGCTACTTTAGCTGGCTAACAAGACATGGGCTACATGTCTTTCTACCAGCAGCAGCATGTTGTGTGGCTGGACTACATGTCTTTCCATCACCAGCAGCACATTGTGTGGCTGGACTACATGTCTTACCAGCAGCAGCATGTTTGTGTGGCTGGACTACATGTCTTTCCACCACCAGCAGCATGTTGTGTGGCTGGACTACATGTCTTTCCACCACCAGCAGCATGTTGTGTGGCTGGGCTCCATGTCTACCAGCAGCACGTTGTGTGGCTGGGCTAGCCAGTACTGATTTCAGGATAACACCACTCACTTACACCTAGATGCTATCTCCTCCAGCCTGGAGTCTCCACTTCTTCACTGGTGATAAGGGCCGAGGTCTGCTACCAGCACTGACTGCCTGAGGGCCAAGTGGGGCTGTTCCCGTCTTTACAACACAGAGGCTGCTGGTAGAAGGGTGCAATTCCCTCCCATTCCTCTAGGGGTTTGGCTTGATCAGTGTCTGATCATTTATCCTTTGTCTACACGCTCTTCCAACCTCTCCTCATCTTCAACACTTTCGGTTACACTCGTGATTCAACACTTTTTTTTAAGGTCATTGCTTTTTTTATCTTTTACAGAAACAAAAAAGATTCTGTTCTGAAAGGGCAACAATCAGACTTTCACCATCAAGATGTTCTGATTTCTAGATAACCTTCTTGGCTCCTACCTCCCATACTGTGTCCCGATATGGTCTCTTCTGCTTGAGAGAACTTGTACAGTCCCTTGGCCTCTATCCACTGCCTGGTTGGGAACACTGGGGTGACATGTCCCAAATGGCGCCCCTATGTATGGGCCCTGTTCGAAAAGTAGTGCGCTGTATATGGAATAGGCTGCCATTTTTGGGACACATCCCTGGTGATTGCATGGTGAGATCAGGTTGCACCATCACCACCATTCCTGGCTGAGTGGATGGGATGATTTGGTTCCTTCCCACTGCTGAACAACACCAGACTAGTTCAACACCTCCAGCCTTAAAGGTTAGGCGGGCGGGCTACTCCTCTTCTGCATTCTTTGTCACAATGGTGACCTTTTTAACGAAACGGCTGTTTTGCATATTACTGCTGTTCCACTAAAGCATTCTTTTTTTTTTTTTTTTTTTAATTAGTTGACATTTGACTGTTATGTTTTTTGGTGGACAATCGACGGGACTACTTGAACTGTCGTAGTCTATTCTGAGGTAGATCTGCGGATTTAATTTAATTTTTTACATTTTTTTAGTCTGAAGATTTCACAGTGGTTCCATAGCACCTGGTTTCACAACAGGCAATCCTCTGACAGGCTCTTTCTCTCTTTCTGCTAAACTGGCCCCGAGCTTCAGAAACCTCCTGTCTTCCATCCTGCCACCTCAGTGGAACCTCTGACTTCCTGGTGTGAGGTCATAACTCAGGAGGGTAGTGCTAGGAAGTCACTCTTTCATCCCTCCCTCCTGGAGAGTTAACAACCCCGCAGCTCGACTCGGTTGTTGGCCTTGGAATTCATTAACACAGGGCTTGTCGGTGGTGATTTGTCTGGCAGTTTTAACTGCTAGCTAGACCTTCCTCTTAACATACGGGTCAAACTGAGATTAATAGGATAATCATGGGTGCATCAAAGACGGGAAAAACTACATTTGAAAGCTGTAAATGTGTTTTTTTTTGGGAGGTGTATTGTCCTGTTTGCTATTATGCTGCATTGTTATTCTGTTCTATACCATCTGTCTATGGTGGAGGTGTCTGCTCTGGATTTACCTCTCACCGCCCCTGAGGAGTTGACCTGTAGTCTGGGGAGTTGACCTGTAGTCTGGGGAGTTGACCTGTAGTCTGGGGAGTTGACCTGTAGTCTGAGGAGTTGACCTGTAGTCTGAGGAGTTGACCTGTAGCCTGGGGAGTTGACCTGTAGTCTGGGGGAGTTGACCTGTAGTCTGGGGAGTTGACCTGTAGTCTGGGGGAGTTGACCTGTAGTCTGAGGGAGTTGACCTGTAGTCTGAGGGAGTTGACCTGTAGTCTGAGGGAGTTGACCTGTAGTCTGGGGAGTTGACCTGTAGTCTGGGGGAGTTGACCTGTAGTCTGGGGAGTTGACCTGTAGTCTGGGGGAGTTGACCTGTAGTCTGAGGGAGTTGACCTGTAGTCTGAGGGAATTGACCTTTAGTCTGGGGAGTCGGCGTGTAATCTAGGGGATAGCCCCAGAGGAGTCGGCGTGTAATCTGGGGATAGCCCCAGAGGAGTCGGCGTGTAATCTAGGCGATAGCCCCAGAGGAGTCGGCGTGTAATCTAGGGGATAGCCCCAGAGGAGTCGGCGTGTAATCTAGGGGACAGCCCCAGAGGGTCGGCGTGTAATCTGGGGATAGCCCCAGAGGAGTCGGCGTGTAATCTAGGGGCCAGCCCCAGAGGTCGGCGTGTAATCTAGGGGATAGCCCCAGAGGAGTCGGCTGTGTAATCTGGGCGCCAGCCCCAGAGGAGTCTGCGTGTAATTAGGCGATAGCCCCAGAGGAGTCGGCGTGTAATCTAGGCGCCAGCCCCAGAGGAGTCGTCGTGTAATCTGAGGGATAGCCCCAGAGGAGTCGGGCGTGTAATCTAGGGATAGCCCCAGAGGAGTCGGGCGTGTAATCTAGGCGATAGCCCCAGAGGAGTCGGCGTGTAATCTGGCGATAGCCCCAGAGGAGTCGGCGTGTAATCTAGGCGATAGCCCCAGAGGAGTCGGCGTGTAATCTAGGCGACAGCCCCAGAGGAGTCGGCGTGTAATCTAGGCGCCAGCCCCAGAGGAGTCGGCGTGTAATCTGGGCACCAGCCCCAGAGGAGTCGGCGTGTAATCTAGGCGATAGCCCCAGAGGAGTCGGCGTGTAATCTGGGCGCCAGCCCCAGAGGAGTCGGCGTGTAGTCTAGGCGCCAGCCCCAGAGGAGTCGGCGTGTAATCTGGCGCCAGCCCCAGAGGAGTCGGCGTGTAATCCAGGCGCCAGCCCCAGGGGAGTCGGCGTGTAATCTAGGGGATAGCCCCAGGGGAGTCGGGGCGTGTAATCTAGGCGATAGCCCCAGAGGAGTCGGCGTGTAATCTGGGGATAGCCCCAGAGGAGTCGGGCGTGTAATCTGGGGATAGCCCCAGAGGAGTCGGGTGTAATCTAGGGGCCAGCCCCAGAGGAGTCGGCGTGTAATCTAGGGGCCAGCCCCAGAGGAGTCGGCGTGTAATCTGGGGATAGCCCCAGAGGAGTCGGGCGTGTAATCTGGGGATAGCCCCAGAGAGTCGGCGTGTAATCTAGGGGATAGCCCCAGAGGAGTCGGCGTGTAATCTGGGGATAGCCCCAGAGGAGTCGGCGTGTAATCTAGGCGATAGCCCCAGAGGAGTCGGCGTGTAATCTAGGCGCCAGCCCCAGAGGAGTCGGCGTGTAATCTGGCGCCAGCCCCAGAGGAGTCGGCGTGTAATCTAGGGGATAGCCCCAGAGGAGTCGGCGTGTAATCCAGGCGATAGCCCCAGAGAGTCGGCGTGTAATCTGGGGATAGCCCCAGAGGAGTCGGCGTGTAATCTGGGGATAGCCCCAGAGGAGTCGGCGTGTAATCTAGGGATAGCCCCAGAGGAGTCGGCGTGTAATCTAGGGGATAGCCCCAGAGGAGTCGGCGTGTAATCTGGGCGATAGCCCCAGAGGAGTCGGCGTGTAATCTAGGGGGATAGCCCCAGAGGAGTCGGCGTGTAATCCAGGCGCCAGCCCCAGGGGAGTCGGCGTGTAATCTGGGGATAGCCCCAGAGGAGTCGGCGTGTAATCTAGGCGATAGCCCCAGAGGAGTCGGCGTGTAATCTAGGGGATAGCCCCAGAGGAGTCGCGTGTAATCCAGGCGCCAGCCCCAGAGGAGTCGGCGTGTAATCTAGGGGACAGCCCCAGAGGAGTCGGCGTGTAATCTAGGGGACAGCCCCAGAGGAGTCGCGTGTAATCTAGGGGATAGCCCCAGAGGAGTCGGCGTGTAATCTCGGCGCCAGCCCCAGAGGAGTCGGCGTGTAATCTAGGGATAGCCCCAGAGGAGTCGGGCGTGTAATCTGGGGATAGCCCCAGAGTGAGTCGGCGTGTAATCTAGGCGATAGCCCCAGAGGAGTCGGCGTGTAATCTGGCGATAGCCCCAGAGAGTCGGCGTGTAATCTGGGGATAGCCCCAGGCGAGTCGTGCGTGTAATCTAGGGGATAGCCCCAGGGGGGAGTCGGCGTAATCTAGGCGATAGCCCCAGAGGAGTCGGCGTGTAATCTAGGGGATAGCCCCAGAGGAGTCGGCGTGTAATCTAGGGGATAGCCCCAGAGGAGTCGGCGTGTAATCTAGGGGATAGCCCCAGAGGAGTCGGGCGTGTAATCTAGCGATAGCCCCAGAGGAGTCGGCGTGTAATCTAGGCGCCAGCCCCAGAGGAGTCGGCGTGTAATCTGGGGATAGCCCCAGAGGAGTCGGGCGTGTAATCTAGGGGATAGCCCCAGAGGAGTCGGCGTGTAATCTAGGGGATAGCCCCAGAGAGTCGGCGTGTAATCTAGGGGACAGCCCCAGAGGAGTCGGCGTGTAATCTGGGGATAGCCCCAGAGGAGTCGGCGTGTAATCTAGGCGATAGCCCCAGAAGTGTTGACATGGGCAAAATGTGGAAAAAGTCAAGGGTAGGCGCTGTATGTGCTTTGTGCTTACATTGAGTACCCTCTCTGTCTTGGTTTACTGTCTGTTCCTTGTACTCCAGTTTAGCCTTTACTACCTTCTATCTTCTTTCAGGGTTTAGATGTTGACAGTTATTGCCACTAAGTACAACTACATTGATCTGGTTTTTTTTCTTCATGAGATCCAATTTAAAAGTGAAAGGAAAGGTTGTTTGGAAGAAATAGGCTTGTTGTTGACATGATACTCTGTATGATCTCCTCTAATGGAGATCTCCAGTCCTGTCAGGTCACGGCGACTGTTCCCGTCGGGTCACGGCGACTGTTCCCTGTCAGGTCACGGCGACTGTTCCCGTCAGGTCATGGCGACTGTTCCCGTCGGGTCACGGCGACTGTTCCCCGTCCGGGTCACTAGCGTGGACTGGATTCCCTTCCTCAGCCTTCTGCTTTACAAATAACCCAGTTGTGTCTTGTGCTTCAAAATGTGTTCTGCTGTAATTCTGTCTACTTAGAGCCTATATGCCAATGTTCACTCTCTTCCCCCATCCACACCCCCATAATCTGTGTAACTCCCCGAGAAAGCCTGACTGACTTTAGGCTTAGTTTGTGGTTTTGGTAATGATGGGACAGAGGGTGTATTTACACACATTCTGGCAGTTCACTGAATTCCTGGTTTAGTCTCCACACTGCAGGTCAGGTCACGGCGGCTGTTCCCCGTCAGGTCACGGCGGCTGTTCCTGGTTCACTCTCGGCGCTGCAGATGAAATCCTGGTTCACTCTCCGCGCTGCAGATGAAATCCTGGTTCACTCTCCGGCGCTGCAGATGAAATCCTGGTTCACTCTCCGCGCTGCAGATGAAATCCTGGTTCACTCTCTGCGCTGCAGATGAAATCCTGGTTCACTCTCCGCGCTGCAGCTGACATCCTGGTTTAGTCTCCGCGCTGCAGATGAAATCCTGGTTCACTCTCCGCGCTGCAGATGAAATCCTGGTTCACTCTCTGCGCTGCAAGATGAAATCCTGGTTCACTCTCCGCTGCAGATGAAATCCTGGTTTAGTCTCCGCGCTGCAGATGAAATCCTGGTTCACTCTCTGCGCTGCGAGATGAAATCCTGGTTTAGTCTCCGCGCTGCAGATGAAATCCTGGTTCACTCTCCGCTGCAGATGAAATCCTGGTTTAGTCTCCGCGCTGCAGATTAAATCCTGGTTTAGTCTCCGCGCTGCAGATGAAATCCTGGTTCAGACTCTCCGCGCTGCAGATGAAATCCTGGTTCGGTCTCCGCGTGCAGATGAAATCCTGGTTCACTCTCCGCTGCAGATGAAATCCTGGTTCACTCTCCGCGCTGCAGATGAAATCCTGGTTTAGTCTCCGCGCTGCAGATGAAATCCTGGTTTAGTCTCCGCGCTGCAGATGAAATCCTGGTTTTAGTCTCCGCGCTGCAGATGAAATCCTGGTATAGTCTCCGCGCTGCAGATGAAATCCTGGTTTTAGTCTCCGCGCTGCAGATCGAAATCCTGGTTCACTCTCCGCGCTGCAGATGAAATCCTGGTTTAGTCTCCGCTGCAGATGAAATCCTGGTTTAGTCTCCGCGCTGCAGGTGAAATCCTGGTTCACTCTCCTGCGCTGCAGATGAAATCCTGGTTTAGTCTCCGCCTGCAGATGAAATCCTGGTTCACTCTCCGCGCTGCAGATGAAATCCTGGTTCACTCTCTGCGCTGCAGATGAAATCCTGGTTTAGTCTCCGCTGCAGATGAAATCCTGGTTTAGTCTCCGCGCTGCAGATGAAATCCTGGTTCACTCTCCGCGCTGCAGATGAAATCCTGGTTCACTCTCTGCGCTGCAGATGAAAATCCTGGTTTAGTCTCCGCGTCAGATGAAATCCTGGTTCACTCTCCGCTGCAGATGAAATCCTGGTTTAGTCTCCGCGCTGCAGATGAAATCCTGGTTTAGTCTCCGCTGCAGATGAAATCCTGGTTTAGTCTCCGCGCTGCAGATGAAATCCTGGTATAGTCTCCGCGCTGCAGATGAAATCCTGGTTTAGTCTCCGCGCTGCAGATGAAATCCTGGTTCACTCTCCGCCTGCAGATGAAATCCTGGTTTAGTCTCCGCGCTGCAGATGAAACTCCTGGTTTAGTCTCCGCGCTGCAGGTGAAATCCTGGTTCACTCTCCGCTGCAGATGAAATCCTGGTTTAGTCTCTGCGCTGCAGATGAAATCCTGGTTCACTCTCCGGCGCTGCAGATGAAATCCTGGTTCACTCTCTGCGCTGCAGATGAAATCCTGGTTTAGTCTCCGCGCTGCAGATGAAATCCTGGTTTAGTCTCCGCGCTGCAGATGAAATCCTGGTTCACTCTCCGCGCTGCAGATGAAATCCTGGTTCACTCTCTCCGCGCTGCAGATGAAATCTGGTTTAGTCTCCGCGCTGCAGATGAAATCCTGGTTCACTCTCCGGCTGCAGATGAAATCCTGGTTTAGTCTCCGCCTGCAGATTAAATCCTGGTTTAGTCTCCGCGCTGCAGATGAAATCCTGGTTTAGTCTCCGCGCTGCAGATGAAATCCTGGTTCACTCTCCGCTGCAGATGAAATCCTGGTTCAGTCTCGCTGCAGATGAAATCCTGGTTCACTCTCCGCGCTGCAGATGAAATCCTGGTTCACTCTCCGCGCTGCAGATGAAATCCTGGTTTCAGTCTCCGCGCTGCAGATGAAATCCTGGTTCAGTCTCCGCTGCAGAATGAAATCCTGGTTCTAGTCTCCTGCGCTGCGGATGAAATCCTGGTATAGTCTCCGGCGCTGCAGATGAAATCCTGGTTTGTCTCCGCCTGCAGATGAAATCCTGGTTTACTCTCCGCTGCAGATGAAATCCTGGTTTAGTCTCCGCGCTGCAGATGAAATCCTGGTTTAGTCTCCGCCTGCAGATGAAATCCTGGTTCCACTCTCCGCCTGCAGATGAAATCCTGGTTTGAGTCTCCCCGCTGCAGATGAAATCCTGGTTCACTCTCCGCCTGCAGATGAAATCCTGGTTCAGTCTCCGCGCTGCAGATGAAATCCTGGTTCAGTCTCCGCGCTGCAGATGAAATCCTGGTTCAGTCTCCGCGCTGCGATGAAATCCTGGTTTAGTCTCCGCGCTGCAGGATGAAATCCTGGTTCTCTCGTTCTTTTCCTTAGTGTCCTATTAGTGTCGTATTGTTCTTAGTGTCCTATTTAGTGACCTTTTTGTCCTATATAGTGTCCTATATAGTGTCCTATTTAGTGTCCTAGTGATCCTTTTGTCCTTATAGTGTCCTTTTTATAGTGACCTATTGAAGTGACCTATATCAGTGTCTAAATAGTGTCCTATTAGTGACCTTTAGTGACCTCTTAGTGTCCTTTTAGTGTCCTATTTTGTCCATAATAGTGTCATATGCTGTAATTCTATGTAGTGTCCTATTTAGTGTCCCACGAACCCTGGCTAACAAGTTGATTCAGCAATACAACATTTGGTTTAATTATATATTTACTAAATACCTCAACTAATCACACAGAATTACAATATACACAGAATGAATCATACATTGATGGACGGGTGAACGGAGCCGATTATAGCGAGCTGATTTCACAAAGAAAAGGGGTTTGAGTGAAAGAGCGGGAAGACTGAGGAACAAAAGGGAGAAAGCTATGCTATCAATAAATACAGTATCTTATGCAGTCTGGCAATAACCGGCCCATTTGGTGCAGACCACAATATTTACTCTGAGCTGCGCTTCGGTAGATGGGAGGCCGGGTGGTCCACTGGATCTCTGGTCCTCTGGAAACTGGTTCTAGTGGTAGAATGGAGCGTGGTAGAGAATGGATACTCTGTCCGTCCTCTCCTAGCCCACGTTTGCGATCTGCTAACTCTGGCTAGGAGGTATCACTTCTGGATAATAAGGTTCAGAGTTCCATACCAAGTTGCCATACTTTTAAAGATCATGCTATATTCTGGCTGGTATAGTCCGAAATTCATCCTGTCATCTTCACGTTGAAATTCGATGCTAATTTCCCGTTTGATTCTTGCTGAGGTTGACTTAGTTCTGCCAGGTGGGTCTTTGTCCTTTCACACGTGGGGATCCTAAAGTCCACACGTCCTTGGAACAGGTTATTATCTGAGCCCTTTTAACGTAGGACCCCGTCTCCCTAACGTCCTCGGAACAGGAAGTTACATTTTTCGTCATGAGGCTTACATAGGGTTGGGAGAGAGGGCCGTGTTTCCACTAGCTACACCCTGTCTGTTCACATGGGCCTCTGAGTGAAGCAAGTGGTGTTCTTCTGACAAACCGTTCTCTCATTAAGAAGCTAAAAATTACATTTCATCTTTTTCACAAATAGTTTCATATTTAAAAGCGCATTTTTAAATTGCACAACCAATTCCATGTGATCTTAACTAGAATGTAGATTTTTCCCAGATATCCAGTTTGTCGTCCTGTCATCAGTAATAATGTCTCAGACGTAAACTGATCTGACATCAGATTCATTAAGTGCCCAACACATATTTTCAACTGGTTGGATTACCAAACATATGGTTCCGTTTCCCATCTTTTGATGTCATCACAGACTCTCTCTCAATGTTAACAAATTTTCAATAGTCACATACTGGTAGAGTATAGTCGTGGCCAAATGTTTTGAGAAATGACACAAATATTAATTTCCACAAAGTTTGCTACTTCAGTGTCTTTGGAGTTATTTTTGTCAGATGTTACTATGGAATACTGAAGTTAGTTCACCAAGCATTTCATAGTGTCAAAGGCTACACACATTATTGACAATTACGGAAGTTGACACATTTTCGAGTCAATATTTGTAGTGTTGACCCTTCTTTTTCAAGACCTCTACAATCCGCCCTGGCATGCTGTCAATTAACTTCTGGGCCACATCTGACAGTGATGGCAGCCCATTCTGCATACATCAATGCTTGGAGTTTGTCAGAATTTTTGGGTTTTGTTTGTCCACCCACCTCTGAGGATTGACCACAAGTTCTCAATGGGATTAAGGTCTGGGAGTTTCCTGGCCAACGTGGACCCAAAATATCGATGTTTTGTTACCCGGAGCCACTTAGCTATCACTTTTGCCTTATGGCAAGTTGCTCCATCATGCTGGAAAAGGCATTGTTTGTCACCAAACTGTTCCTGGATGGTTGGGAGAAGGTTGCTCTCGGAGGATGTGTTGGTACCATTCTTTATTCACTTGGCTGTTCTTAGGCAAAATTGAGAGTGAGCCCACTCCCTTGGCTGAGAAGCAACCCCCACATGAAATAGTCTCGAGGGATGCTTTACTGTTGGCATAGGACACAGGACTGATGGTAGCGCTCACCTTGTCTTCTCCGGACAAGCTTTTTTCCGGATGCCCCAAACAATCGGAAAGGGGATTCATCAGAGAAATTTGACTTTACCCCAGTCCTCCAGCAGTCCAATCCCTCGTACCTTTTGCTGAATACTCAGTCTGCCCCTGATGTTTTTCCTGAAGAGAAGTGGCTTCTTTGCTTCCCTTCTTGACCCAGGCCATCCTCCAAAAGTCTTTGCCTCACTGTGCGTGCAGATGCACTCATACCTGCCTGCTGCCATTCCTGAGCAAACTCTGTACTAGTGGTAAGCTCCGATCACCGCAGCGGAATCAACCTAGGAGACGGTCCTGGCGCTTGCTGTGACTTTCTTAGGCGCCTTAAGCCTTCTTCACAACAATTGAACCGCTCTCCTTGATGTTCTTGATGATCCGATAAATGGTTGATTTAGGTGCAATCTTACTTGCCAGAGCAATATCTTGCCTGTGAAGCCCTTTTTGTGCAAAGCAATGATGATAGCACATGTTTCCTTGCAGGTAACCATGGTTGACAGAGAAGAACAACTGCGATTCCAAGCACCACCCTCCTTTTGAAGCTTCCAGTCTGTTATTCGAACTCAACCAGCACCTGACAGAGGGATCTCAGCCTTGTCCTCAACACACTCACGCCTGTGTTAATTAGAGAATCACTGACATGATGTCAGCTGGTCCTTTGGCAGGCTGAAATGCAGTGTGAAATGTTTTGGGGGATTCAGTTCATTTGCGTGGCAAAGAGGAATTTCACAATTAATTGCAATTCATCTGATCACTCCTCATAACATTCTGGAGTATACTGCAAATTGCCATCATACAAACCCTTAGGCAGCAACTTTGTGAAAATTAATATTTGTGTCATTCTCTAAAACTTTTGGCCACGACTCGTAGAGAGGGGAAAAAGGGGAAAGGTATTTATGGGGGTCAGTAAACCCTCCCCATCAAGCCAACGTCATGACAGTGCCCTGGTGAAGGTAATGCCCCATATAGTGTCCTAGTAGGCCCCCTGGTGAAGGTAATGCCCTGTATAGTTCCTATAGGGCCCTGGTGAAGGTAGTGCCCTATATAGTGTCCTATAGGGCCCTGGTGGAAGGTAGTGCCTATAGTGTCCTATAGGCCCTGGTGAAGGTACGTGTCCTATAGGGCCCTGGTGAAAGTAGTGCCTATATAGTGTCCTATAGGGCCCTGGTGAAGGTAGTGCCCTATAGAGTAGTGTCCTATAGGGCCCCTGGTGAAGGTAGTGTCCTATAGGGCCCTGGTGAAGGTAGTGTCCTATAGGGCCCTGGTGAAGGTAATGCCCTATATAGTGTCCTATAGGGCCCTGGTGAAGGTAGTGCCCTATAGGGCCCTGGTGAAGGGTAGTGCCCCATATAGTGTCCTATAGAGCCCTGGTGAAGGTAGTGTCCTATAGGGCCCTGGTGAAGGAAGTGCCCTATATAGTGTCCTATAGAGCCCTGGTGAAGAAGTAGTGCCCCTGTATAGTGTCCTATAGGGCCTGGTGAAGGTAGTGCCCTATATAGTGTCTCTGGAGCCTGGTGAAGGTAGTGCCCTATATAGTGTCCTATAGGGCCCTGGTGAAGGTAGTGGCCCTATATAGCATCCCGGTGGGTGTGCCCTATACTAGTGTCCTATAGGGCCCTGGTGAAAGTAGTGCCCTATAACCTATAGGGCCCTGGTGATGTGCCCCTATAGGGCCCATCAGAAAGGAGGGAGCAGGCTAAGGCCATGTCCCAAATACAAACCTATTTACTATATAGGGCACTACCTTCACCAGGGCTCTATAGGACACTATATAGGACATTACCTTCACCAGGGCTCTACTAGGACACTATACAGGGCATCTACCTTCACCAGGGCTCTATAGGACACTACCTTCACCAGGGCCCTATAGGACACTTACCTTCACCAGGGCCTCTATAGGGCACTACCTTCACCAGGGCCCTGGATAGTGACACTATACAGGGCATTACCTTCACCAGGGCCCTATAGGACACTATATAGGGCATTACCTTCACCAGGGCCCTATAGGACACTATATATGGGCACTACCTTCACCAGGGCCCTATAGGACACTATACAGGGCATTACCTTCACCAGGGCCCTATAGGACACTACCTTCACCAGGGCTCTATAGGGCACTACCTTCACCAGGGCCTCTATAGGGCACTACCTTCACCAGGGCTCTATAGGGCACTACCTTCACCAGGGCCCTATAGGACACTACCTTCACCAGGGCCTCTATAGGGCACTACCTTCCACCAGGGCTCTATAGGGCACTACCTTCACCAGGGCTCTATAGGACACACTACTACAGGGCACTACCTTCACAGGGCTCAGGACACTACCTTCACCAGGGCCCTATAGGACACTATATAGGGCACTACCTTCACCAGGTATGATGGTAAATCCATTTAGGATTTAACCTACTGTCTTTGTTGTTTATGATGTCATGGTTACTTTGACATTTAAAGGGAATATCTGCGGTGGGGTTTTCTAAATCTAAATTGTGTTTGATAAAGATTAGAATTAGTTTTGTTTGGCGACTGCTTAAGAACGTGAGGTGAATTCTGAAAGGGTTGTTGTGAATCGCTAGGCTCTGGGGCTGATGGTCGTTTTGGTTGTAAGGGTTTTAACCTCCGTTGTCCTCCAGATCAAGTCCCTCTCAAACCATCTCTCTCTCCCATCCTCTCTCTCTCCATCCCCTCTCCCTCTGTGACCTGTCTGGCCCAGGAACAGTCACATTCCTTCTCTCTCTGATTAATTCTCCAGTAGAACATATCTCTTTTTTTTTCCAGGAAGCAGAAACAACAACACTCCTCTCCTCGTTGTCTTGTCTGAATCAGTCTCTCAGCTGAGGCACTCCTGATTAATCTCCTCAAGGCACCGTGTCCCAAATGACAGCCTATTCTCTATAGAGCCCTGGTCTATAGTAGTGCACTTATATAGGAATAGGACCCCTGGTTAGAAGTAGTGCACTATATAGGAATAGGGTTCCATTGAGTCCTGGTCTAAAGTAGTGCACTATATAGGGAATAGGGTGCCATTTGGGACTCACACTAGTGTTATTTTTTAACAGGATGCTCCTGTCGTTTGATACCCCCCCATTTTCCTATTGGCCGAGAGACAGAGAGAGGAGGCCTATTAGGTTGAATGTATCTTCATGTATTGTGACTGAAGATAAGAAACCTTCTGACCTCTGTCATGACCTGTCCACCAGAATCCAAATCGGTCAGATCAGGTTTACAATGAGTAACTTGAATCAGACCCCGTTCTCACCCACGGAGGAGGGGGAAGGAGGGAACTGGTGGGGAGGGAGGTTAACAAACTCACGCTCTGTTGTAAATCATGGAGAGATGATCCAGGTCTCCGTCTCCCAAGAGTCACCAAAGAAATGTCCTTTTTGTTTCAATAGACTTTCCAGATGAAACTCTTTAATACGTTTAAAAGCGAATACTGGAACAACATTGTAACGTTAGAACGTGGGGGGGGGATGGTCAGAGGCCATCTATAGAACAGAAAGACGTCCGACTGCAGCTGCACGCTTGAAAGTAGTTTGATCTGTGAATCTCAACCCGAGGTGTAGACGATAAACTCACCTCCCGGACAATCAATGGTACGGCTGATTTTCAACTGTCCTAAGTAAAGTGTCTTAGAAAGAGAATTTCAGTAGGACCATTCTGTTATTCTGCTCAAACCATCGAATTACATTTCTCTCATCACCCCACTGGGGAACCATCGATATGGCTGGCTGGCCTATCTTCAAAGAAGCATCTTCAAGAGCGAATGGAAGGAAAATAAACTCTGTTCTGTTCAGGACTACATGACAAGTTACCGGACACTGGTCAACTTCACAGAAGAGAACAACAGTAGAAGACTTGTTGGAAACCCTTTTGACAATCGGAGCCTTACAAGCGTGCGTGAAGCGGCCCAACTCCCTTTTCCAAGGCGACCCTGTCCACCGAGAGCGCTCCACGACCCCGAACCCAGGCATTTCACGGCTTCGCGATTTCTTACTCGCGGGCGGCAGGTTCGTGTGCAAAGTTATGGTCACTAGGTGAGAGTAGTTTCTGTCCCTCCGTCTCTTTTGTAACAAGCAGCCATAACGTTGTCATTCCGCTAGGGACCTGTTTTTAACGTGTTAAGTGTGTATGTTTATCCTGTTACCATTTTAGTTAGCTAGTAAATAAAATCATTAAACCAATTTGTGTAGTATTTGGAATCATAAGTAAGGCTGGGGTTTTTGCAGCTGCAAGGTTACGACTGTTCAGAATGGTGATATAACACGAGGTTCTAATTAATAAATGGACTGTTTTATAGATGTGATGGGTAAAGACCTTTTTAGAGTTTAATTCAGGAGATGGTAACTCCTTTTTAAAGAACTGCTCTCATGGTGCCCCAGATCCTAATGAGTTAATTGTTACATGATTAATTGAATCAGGTAACAATTAAACATAGTTGATTAGATAATTAACCTCTTTATGTTGTCTGACATTACGAGCCCCTGACAATCAAACGTTATTGGTCGAGCGCATTAACACACATTTTAATTAACTCTTTATGGGTTAGGTCACTCACCCTAGTTTATGGAGAGTACTTTGTAGGTTTTCCTGGTAACCGATACTATGGGTGGAGAATCTACGGGTAAAATAAAGGAAACCCCATCATAATAGGGGGGTTGGACCACCACAAGCTGCCAGAATAAAAGAAATCCCATCATAATAGGGTTTGGACCACCAAAGCTGCCAAGAATAAAGGAAACCCCCATCATAATAGGGTTTGAGACCTACAAGCTGCCAGAACAAAGAAACCCCATCATACAAGGTTTGGACCGCCACAAAGCTGCCAGAATAAAGGAAACCCCATCATAATAGGGTTTGGACCGCCACAAGCTGCCAGAATAAGGAAACCCCATCATAATAGGGTTTGGACCACCACGAGCTGCCAGAATAAAGGAAACCCCATCATAATAGGGTTTTGGACCACCACAAGCTGCCAGAATAAAGCAAACCCCATCATAATAGGGTTTCGGACCACCACGAGCTGCCAGAATAAAGGAAACCCCCATCATAATAGGGTTTGGACCACCACGAGCTGCCAGAATAAAGGAAACCCATCATAATAGGGTTTGGACCACCACGAGCTGCCAGAATACAAAGGGAAACCCCCATCATAATAGGGTTTGGACCACCTAAGCTGCCAGAATAAAGGAAACCCATCATAATAGGGGTTTGGACCGCCACAAGCTGCCAGAATAAAGGAAACCCCATCATAATAGGGTTTGGACCACCACGAGCTGCCAGAATAAAGGAAACCCCATCATAAAGGGTTTGGACCACTATCAAGCTGCCAGAATAAAGGAAACCCCATCATAATAGGTTTGGACCAACGAGCTGCCAGAGACAAAGGAAACCCCATCATAATAGGGTTTGGACCACCACGACTGCCAGAATAAAGGAAACCCCATCATAATAGGGTTTGGACCACACGAGCTGCCAGAAAAAGGAAACCCCATCCTTAATAGGGTTTGGACCGCCACAAGCTGCCAGGAATAAAGGAAACCCCATCATAATAGGGTTTGGACCACCACAGAGCTGCCAGAATAAAGGAAACCCCATCATAATAGGGTTTGGACCACCACGAGCTGCCAGAATAAAGGAAACCCCATCATAATAGGGTTTGGACCACCACAAGCTGCCAGAGCAGTTTCAATGCTCCTTGGCATAGATTCAACAACTGTCTGGAACTATTGGATGGGTAAACAGGTACCATTCTTCCACCAGAAAGTCATAATTTTGGTGTTTTGTTTATGAAATGATTGGAAAACACCACCTCTTCTGAATCTCCAGAATGGGTTTCTATTGGTTGAGATCTGGTGACTGAGACACACACTTTAAACCTCCTATGCTGCTTTTGAGTCACTGACATCTTGTCTTTAGCCAAGATGGACAACTGGGCATTTTATTTACGTGACCCTAATCAGGATGGGATGTTTTAATGGCTCAATTCGCTCAGGAACCACACCTGTGTGGAAGCACCTGCTTTCAATATACTTGGGTATCCTATTTACCTTGTTTGTTTTTATTTGGCCTGTAGTTCCCTCTATGTTGTCAAGAGGAGAAATGGGAGAGCGAGAGAGGTAGGGGGGAGAGAAAGGGAGAGAGGGGAGAGAAAGTTTTAGAGAGGTGGGGGGGAAAGAGAGAGAG
>NW_025549569.1:0-18878 GCF_905237065.1 Salmo salar | reverse complement strand
TAGCTGTGAGAGGATGAGCCATATTGTATGTGTAAGGAGCAATAGATTCCACAAAGTCAGAATGAGGAGAGGGTACACACTGAGTCTCTCTGGCTGTATTCTACATACTGCAGGGTACACAGTGGTATACACACTGAGTCGTGACTCACTCTGCCAGCTGGTACAAACGACAGGGTATCTCAAACTAATGGCGATGGACAGCAGGGAGTCGAATGACCAAAATAATTCAGCTTTCTCATTTAGTTAATCATCTCTGTAACTTTTGCTTTGTGATGGCAAAGTGATTCTCTAGAAGAGGCAGTAGCTACGAGCTAGCTGCTAGTTTATCACCCTGTGGCGCTCTGGAGCATCCCGTCTTGTGAATATATCTCAGCTGTGGGTTTTCCCCCCCATGTTGACCGACCATTCTAATCTGTCCAGAGGTTTTATGTGATATTTGTTAACATGTTTGATTAGAGAACTACCTCTTTCCCCAATAAAACTCCATTTTAATGAGAGGGAAAATGTAAATCTCACTTCCTTCTCCCTCCAGAGGACTGGGCTTTCCCCTGTGTTTATATGATCTATGTTTATTAGGTTTTGCCAGGTACTTTCTTTTAACAACATACAAACTTGCAAGGATGATTTGTGTCGTTTTATTTTTTTATTTTTTTAATGGTCTTATCAAAATCTACTGTAGACAACTGTAATGCAGACCAAAGATGATGGCTTATGCAACAGATAGCGTCTTTCTTGGCTCACTCTGGACAAGATTAATGAGAGGAGAATAGCAGATGTCCCCACGCACTGCAGTTTCACGTTTGAACTACTTTGATCATCTGTGGCGTGTAGAATATAGCTTAGACCTAGTCATATTGAACACTTTCCATAGAGCCTGGGCATATTGAACACTTTCCATAGAGCCTGGGCATATTGAACACTTTCCATAGAGCCTGGGCATATTGAACACTTTCCATAGAGCCCAGGCATTTTGAACACTTTCCATAGAGCCTGGGCATATTGAACACTTTCCATAGAGCCTGGGCATATTGAACACTTTCCATAGAGCCTGGGCATATTGAACACTTTCCATAGAGCCTAGTCATATTGAACACTTTCCATAGAGCCTGGGCATATTGAACACTTTCCATAGAGCCTGGGCATATTGAACACTTTCCATAGAGCCCAGGCATTTTGAACACTTTCCATAGAGCCTGGGCATATTGAACACTTTCCACAGAGCCTAGTCATATTGAACACTTTCCATAGAGCCTAGTCATATTGAACACTTTCCATAGAGCCTGGGCATATTGAACACTTTCCATAGAGCCTGGGCATATTGAACACTTTCCATAGAGCCCAGGCATTTTGAACACTTTCCATAGAGCCTGGGCATATTGAACACTTTCCACAGAGCCTGGGCATATTGAACACTTTCCATAGAGCCTGGGCATATTGAACACTTTCCATAGAGCCTGGGCATATTGAACACTTTCCATAGAGCCTGGGCATATTGAACACTTTCCATAGAGCCCAGGCATTTTGAACACTTTCCATAGAGCCTGGGCATATTGAACACTTTCCATAGAGCCTGGGCATATTGAACACTTTCCATAGAGCCTGGGCATATTGAACACTTTCCATAGAGCCTAGTCATATTGAACACTTTCCATAGAGCCTGGGCATATTGAACACTTTCCATAGAGCCTAGTCATATTGAACACTTTCCATAGAGCCTGGGCATATTGAACACTTTCCATAGAGCCCGGGCATTTTGAACACTTTCCATAGAGCCCAGGCATTTTGAACACTTTCCATAGAGCCTGGGCATATTGGACACTTTCCATAGAGCCTAGTCATATTGAACACTTTCCATAGAGCCTAGTCATATTGAACACTTTCCATAGAGCCTGGGCATATTGAACACTTTCCATAGAGCCTGGGCATATTGAACACTTTCCATAGAGCCCAGGCATTTTGAACACTTTCCATAGAGCCTGGGCATATTGAACACTTTCCACAGAGCCTGGGCATATTGAACACTTTCCATAGAGCCTGGGCATATTGAACACTTTCCATAGAGCCTAGTCATATTGAACACTTTCCATAGAGCCTGGGCATATTGAACACTTTCCATAGAGCCCGGGCATATTGAACACTTTCCATAGAGCCCAGGCATTTTGAACACTTTCCATAGAGCCTGGGCATATTGAACACTTTCCATAGAGCCTAGTCATATTGAACACTTTCCATAGAGCCTGGGCATATTGAACACTTTCCATAGAGCCTGGGCATATTGAACACTTTCCATAGAGCCTGGGCATATTGACCACTTTCCATAGAGCCTAGTCATATTGAACACTTTCCATAGTGCCTAGTCATATTGAACACTTTCCATAGAGCCTGGGCATATTGAACACTTTCCATAGAGCCTAGTCATATTGAACACTTTCCATAGTGCCTAGTCATATTGAACACTTTCCATAGAGCTTAGTCATATTGAACACTTTCCATAGAGCCTGGGCATATTGAACACTTTCCATAGAGCCTAGTCATATTGAACACTTTCCATAGAGCCTAGTCATATTGAACACTTTCCATAGTGCCTAGTCATATTGAACACTTTCCATAGAGCCTAGTCATATTGAACACTTTCCATAGAGCCTAGGCATTTTGAACACTTTCCATAGAGCCTAGTCATATTGAACACTTTCCATAGAGCCTAGTCATATTGAACACTTTCCATAGTGCCTAGTCATATTGAACACTTTCCATAGAGCCTAGTCATATTGAACACTTTCCATAGAGCCTATGCATTTTGAACACTTTCCATAGAGCCTAGTCATATTGAACACTTTCCATAGAGCCTAGTCATATTGAACACTTTCCATAGTGCCTAGTCATATTGAACACTTTCCATAGAGCCTAGTCATATTGAACACTTTCCATAGAGCCTAGGCATTTTGAACACTTTCCATAGAGCCTAGTCATATTGAACACTTTCCATAGAGCCTAGTCATATTGAACACTTTCCATAGAGCCTAGTCATATTGAACACTTTCCATAGTGCCTAGTCATATTGAACACTTTCCATAGTGCCTAGTCATATTGAACACTTTCCATAGAGCCTAGGCATATTGAACACTTTCCATAGAGCCTGGGCATATTGAACACTTTCCATAGAGCCTAGTCATATTGAACACTTTCCATAGAGCCTGGGTATACCATATAGGTCCATTTAGGGCTGGCTGGGTGGTATACCGTATAGGTCCATTTAGGGCTGGCTGGTTGGTATACCGTATAGGTCCATTTAGGGCTGGGTGGTATACCGTATAGGTCCATTTAGGGCTGGCTGGGTGGTATACCGTATAGGTCCATTTAGGGCTGGGTGGTATACCGTATAGGTCCATTTAGGGCTGGGTGGTATACCGTATAGGTCCATTTAGGGCTGGGTGGTATACCGTATAGGTCCATTTAGGGCTGGGTGGTATACCGTATAGGTCCATTTAGAGCTGGGTGGTATACTGTATAGGTCCATTTAGGGCTGGGTGGTATACCGTATAGGTCCATTTAGGGCTGGGTGGTATACCGTATAGGTCCATTTAGGGCTGGGTGTGAGTGGATGAGCCATATTGTAGCTGTGGAGTGGATGAGCCATATTGTAGCTGTGAGTGGATGAGCCATATTGTAGCTGTGAGTGGATGAGCCATATTGTAGCTGTGAGTGGATGAGCCATATTGTAGCTGTGAGAGGATGGAGTAATGTTATGTTGTCACTCTGAGTGATGTGATGTTATGTTGTCTCTGAGTGGAGTAATGTTATGTTGTCTCTGAGTGATGTAATGTTATGTTGTCTCTGAGTGGAGTAATGTTATGTTGTCTCTGAGTGATGTAATGTTATGTTGTCACTCTGAGTGATGTAATGTTATGTTGTCTCTGAGTAATGTAATGTTATGTTGTCTCTGAGTGATGTAATGTTATGTTGTCTCTGAGTGATGTAATGTTATGTTGTCTCTGAGTGATGTAATGTTATGTTGCAGCTCTGAGTGATGTAATGTTATGTTGTCTCTGAGTGATGTAATGTTATGTTGTCACTCTGAGTGATGTAATGTAATGTTGTCACTCTGAGTGATGTAATGTTGTCACTCTGAGCGATGTAATGTTATGTTGTCACTCTGAGTGATGTAATGTTGTCACTCTGAGTGATGTAATGTTGTCACTCTGAGTGATGTGATGTAATGTCACTCTGAGTGATGTAATGTTATGTTGTCTCTGAGTGATGTAATGTTATGTTGTCTCTGAGTGATGTAATGTTATGTTGTCTCTGAGTGATGTAATGTTATGTTGCGTCTCTGAGTGATGTAATGTTATGTTGCAGCTCTGAGTGATGTAATGTTATGTTGCAGCTCTGAGTGATGTAATGTTATGTTGTCTCTGAGTGATGTTATGTTGTCTCTGAGTGATGTAATGTTATGTTGTCACTCTGAGTGATGTAATGTTATGTTGCAGCTCTGAGTGATGTAATGTTATGTTGTCTCTGAGTGATGTTATGTTGTCTCTGAGTGATGTAATGTTATGTTGTCACTCTGAGTGATGTTATGTTGTCTCTGAGTGATGTAATGTTATGTTGTCACTCTGAGTGATGTAATGTTATGTTGCAGCTCTGAGTGATGTAATGTTATGTTGTCTCTGAGTGATGTTATGTTGTCTCTGAGTGATGTTATGTTATGTTGTCTCTGAGTGATGTAATGTTATGTTGTCTCTGAGTGATGTAATGTTATGTTGTCTCTGAGTGATGTAATGTTATGTTGTCTCTGAGTGATGTAATGTTATGTTGTCTCTGAGTGATGTAATGTTATGTTGTCTCTGAGTGATGTAATGTTATGTTGTCTCTGAGTGATGTAATGTAATGTTGTCACTCTGAGTGATGTAATGTTATGTTGTCTCTGAGTGATGTAATGTAATGTTGTCACTCTGAGTGATGTAATGTTGTCACTCTGAGCGATGTAATGTTATGTTGTCACTCTGAGTGATGTAATGTTATCTTGTCTCTGAGTGATGTTATGTTGTCTCTGAGTGATGTAATGTTATGTTGTCTCTGAGTGATGTAATGTTATGTTGTCACTCTGAGTGATGTAATGTTATGTTGTCTCTGAGTGATGTAATGTTGTCTCTGAGTGATGTAATGTTATGTTGTCTCTGAGTGATGTAATGTTATGTTGTCTCTGAGTGATGTAATGTTATGTTGTCTCTGAGTGATGTAATGTTATGTTGTCTCTGAGTGATGTAATGTTATGTTGTCTCTGAGTGATGTTATGTTGTTGAACGGCCGCCTGATTGAGCTTCTCTGTCTCCAGTGCAACCCAGCCCCTGAGCTGAGGACCAGACATTGGGTGGCCGGTAGCCTTACGGTTTAGAGCGTTGAGCCAGAAGATCGCTAGTTCAAATCCCTGAGCTGACTAGCTGGGAAAATAATCTGTCTGTGCCCTTGAACAAGACACTTAACCCTGATTGGTCCCGCTAAAAAAACTCTAATATAAAAGTTGAATTGAACAGTATAAACCAATCAGAATGGAGAAAGACCCATTGACCTCACTTAGAATGTGTGTGTGTTGCCACCCTAGGGTCATAAAGCAAATGTAGACCTTTTTATCATTCAGTAACACGTCATACTGTGATAGGATAGTTTGGCCGTATCTTCCAGCCCTGACTCCATTCCCATCTCCCTCCCACACTGTGACTGTTGTATTATGTGTCTCTCTGGCAGGAGTCTCTGGCTGACTCAGACATCATGATTAACCAGGGAGTCAAGCCTGGGCATGTTCTCTAACAACCAGGACTACAGTGTAAGACCCAGGACACTGGAAATGCTCTGAAAGTGAAGACTGGGTCAACCTCTAATGATCCCTATAGACTTCTTTAGGACGGACATGCACATCTAGTTGTATGTAACTGTTTTTAAAGTGGAGAGGTCCTGGTTTGAGGCGCTAGACTTCAGAAACCAACCGGATTTTTCCATAATTTGCTATATTATACCTAAAAATTATTTTATAAAGATCTTTGTCAAGAAAGCGGATGTGAGCCTCTTCACGCCTGAGGAGGGAAAAGCTGAGCTAGTCGAATTCAGATCAATGCTGTGTGTTCCGGCTGTGTATTTCTACCATCATCCATCACAATAAGGCAATGTGTTCAGCTATCCTAACTACTGCAGTAGTACTTAATATACACAGCTATCCTAACTACTGCAGTAGTACTTAATATACACAACTATCATCAACTATCCTAACTACTGCAGTAGTACTTAATATACACCACTATCCTAACTACTGCAGTAGTACTTAATATACACAACTATCCTAACTACTGCAGTAGTACTTAATATACACAACTATCCTAACTACTGCAGTAGTACTTAATATACACAACTATCCTAACTACTGCAGTAGTACTTAATATACACAACTATCCTAACTACTGCAGTAGTACTTAATATACACAACTTATCAACTATCCTAACTACTGCAGTAGTACTTAATATACACAACTATCCTAACTACTGCAGTAGTACTTAATATACACAACTATCAGCAACTATCCTAACTACTGCAGTAGTACTTCATATACACAACTATCCTAACTACTGCAGTAGTACTTAATATACACAATTATCATCAACTATCCTAACTACTGCAGTAGTACTTCATATACACAACTATCCTAACTACTGCAGTAGTACTTCATATACACAACTATCCTAACTACTGCAGTAGTACTTAATATACACAACTATCCTAACTACTGCGGTAGTACTTAATATAAACAACTATCCTAACTACTGCAGTAGTACTTAATATACACAACCATCATCAACTCTCCTAACTACTGTAGTTGTACTTAATATACACAACTATCCTAACTACTGCAGTAGTACTTCATATACACAACTATCCTAACTACTGCAGTAGTACTTAATATACACATCCATCAGCCAACCAGCGCAGGTCCATCTTCAGGCCCGGCCAACCCATTTCCCTGTAGAGGAGCCAATGTTTTGAACAGGTTTCAGACAGTGAACCATCTGAGCGGTTTCTGAGGATTCTGTGGTTCTGGTTCGTTTCTAATTTCATAACCTTTTTTGTTGTTGTTGATTTCTCCTGTGTCATTCGTCTTTATTCTGACTCCTCTTGCTTTTGACTCCCTGAGCATGGATTTTTACCGCAGCAAACGGACCAATAAACCGTAACATCTGTGAGTTATGGGCGTAGACCCATGGAGAGGAACCTGGGGAGAGTTTCACATCTTTATGAATGTCCATCTTTCACCGAGACGGGAGAATAAAACTGAACAAATTGATAGACAACAACATCCTCATCTGTCACGTGGCTTCACAACATGTCTGTCAGACAGTGCTAGTCGTCTCTCATTCTACAGACGTTGAAATGGTTAACCTGCGGCTTTGTTAGGTTTGTTAGGAGCAGTGGATGCACTCGCGGACAGACTACCGAAGAAAGATTTTAGTTCTGGGTTAACGAAGATTACTAAAAAAAGAATAAAGGGTTTTTACTATAGAATGTCGAATTGCTAACACCATCTTTTTTGTGGGACTTGCTAATACAAAGATGTATCTATGAGGAAGGATGGGTAGGAAGGAAGGATGGGTAGGAAGGAAGGAAGGATGGGTAGGAAGGAAGGATGGGTAGGAAGGAAGGATGGGTAGGAAGGAAGGATGGATAGGAAGGAAGGATGGGTAGAAAGGATGTTGGTGAACAGGGTTCTCTGTGGATTATCAACTGGTCATACTGCAGGGATTATAGAAAACTATAGCTGTAACCAGCTGGTCATACTGCAGGGATTATAGAAAACTATAGCTGTAACCAGCTGGTCATACTGCAGGGATTATAGAAAACTATAGCTGTTACCAGCTGGTCATACTGCAGGGATTATAGAAAACTATAGCTGTTACCAGCTGGTCATACTGCAGGGATTATAGAAAACTATAGCTGTTACCAGCTGGTCATACTGCAGGGATTATAGAAAACTATAGCTGTAACCAGCTGGTCATACTGCAGGGATTATAGAAAACTATAGCTGTTACCAGCTGGTCATACTGCAGGGATTATAGAAAACTATAGCTGTTACCAGCTGGTCATACTGCAGGGATTATAGAAAACTATAGCTGTAACCAGCTGGTCATACTGCAGGGATTATAGAAAACTATAGCTGTAACCAGCTGGTCATACTGCAGGGATTATAGAAAACTATAGCTGTTACCAGCTGGTTATACTGCAGGGATTATAGTAAACTATAGCTGTAACCAGCTGGTCATACTGCAGGGATTATAGTAAACTATAGCTGTAACCAGCTGGTCATACTGCAGGGATTATAGAAAACTATGGCTGTAACCAGCTGGTCATACTGCAGGGATTATAGAAAACTATAGCTGTTACCAGCTGGTCATACTGCAGGGATTATAGAAAACTATAGCTGTAACTAGCTGGTCATACTGCAGGGATTATAGAAAACTATAGCTGTTACCAGCTGGTCATACTGCAGGGATTATAGAAAACTATAGCTGTTACCAGCTGGTCATACTGCAGGGATTATAATAAACTATAGCTGTAACCAGCTGGTCATACTGCAGGGATTATAGTAAACTATAGCTGTTACCAGCTGGTCATACTGCAGGGATTATAGAAAACTATAGCTGTTACCAGCTGGTCATACTGCAGGGATTATAGTAAACTATAGCTGTTACCAGCTGGTCATACTGCAGGGATTATAGTAAACTATAGCTGTAACCAGAATGTCATACTGCAGGGATTATAGTAAACTATAGCTGTAACCAGCTGGTCATACTGCAGGGATTATAGAAAACTATAGCTGTTACCAGCTGGTCATACTGCAGGGATTATAGTAAACTATAGCTGTAACCAGCTGGTCATACTGCAGGGATTATAGAAAACTATAGCTGTTACCAGCTGGTCATACTGCAGGGATTATAGAAAACTATAGCTGTAACCAGCTGGTCATACTGCAGGGATTATAGTAAACTATAGCTGTTACCAGCTGGTCATACTGCAGGGATTATAGAAAACTATAGCTGTAACCAGCTGGTCATACTGCAGGGATTATAGTAAACTATAGCTGTTACCAGCTGGTCATACTGCAGGGATTATAGTAAACTATAGCTGTAACCAGCTGGTCATACTGCAGGGATTATAGTAAACTATAGCTGTAACCAGCTGGTCATACTGCAGGGATTATAGTAAACTATAGCTGTTACCAGCTGGTCATACTGCAGGGATTATAGTAAACTATAGCTGTTACCAGCTGGTCATACTGCAGGGATTATAGTAAACTATAGCTGTAACCAGCTGGTCATACTGCATGGATTATAGTAAACTATAGCTGTAACCAGCTGGTCATACTGCAGGGATTATAGTAAACTATAGCTGTTACCAGCTGGTCATACTGCAGGGATTATAGTAAACTATAGCTGTAACCAGCTGGTCATACTGCAGGGATTATAGTAAACTATAGCTGTTACCAGCTGGTCATACTGCAGGGATTATAGTAAACTATAGCTGTTACCAGAATGTCAATCCAATGGTGGATGTTGTCTGTTTTTTGAGGTTAAGTAGATGTTCAGCAGACTTCATAGAGACCAATGATAGGCTACTTCAAGCACATTTGAGACTGGCGGTCATGTTTGGTCCAAGAAAATGGGCCCATTATGATTCCCGTGACCCTTTTCCCATCGGATCTCTCTGGTTTATCATCAAGCCGTCTCAGCGATGGTTAGTATTATACCCTAGAATGAATAGAGAAATCTGCCTCCTCCTCCTCCTCCTTTCTCAGGCCATTAAGAGAAACCAACACTCCCTGGGAAACCAGAGGATGTGGAATCCACCTTTTCATCAGTGTCTTTGGGGGAACTCAATGATTTTGTTTGCTAGGAGGTCACTTGACGAGCAGTGAAACCTAATGCTTTCCTTCCCTGTTTCCAGTCACTGAGCAGCGGTATGAACCCTGCTGGAACGGAGGGAGGTAGAGGGGAGGTAGAGGGGAGGTAGGGGGGTAGAGGAGGGGAGGGTAGAGGGGAGGTAGAGGGGAGAGAAGAGGGGGCGTAGAGGGGAGGTAGAGGGAGGGTAGAGGGGAGGTAGAGGGGAGAGAAGAGGGGGGGTAGAGGGAGGGTAGAGGGAGGGTAGAGGGGAGGGTAGAGGAAGAGGGGAGGGTAGAGGGGAGGTAGGGGGGTAGAGGGGGGGGGTAGAGGGAGGGTAGAGGGGAGGTAGAGGGAGGGTAGAGGAAGAGGGGAGGGTAGAGGAAGAGGGGAGGTAGGGGGGGGAGAGGGGGAGGTAGAGGGGGGGGTAGAGGGTAGAGAGCATTGACATTGTTTACTTAGCGTTCCCTGTGTTCTGACAAGGTGATGTATCTGTGGACCTTGGCAGCTCCATGCGCAGGTGATGTATTTGACTTGGAATGCTCAGGCTAGATATTATGCTCAGACAGACGCAGTCAGAGCCAGTCAGCCAGTCACGTAACCAGCCAGCCAGCCAGTCGGAGCCAGTCAGAGCCAGTCAGCCAGTCAGGGCCAGTCAGAGCCAGTCAGAGCCAGTCAGCCAGTCAGCCAGTCACGTAACCAGCCAGCCAGATGCAGTCAGAGCCAGTCAGCCAGTCCGAGCCAGTCAGCCAGATGCAGTCAGAGCCAGTCAGCCAGTCCGAGCCAGTCAGCCAGATGCAGTCAGAGCCAGTCAGCCAGTCCGAGCCAGTCAGCCAGTCACGTAACCAGCCAGCCAGATGCAGTCAGAGCCAGTCAGCCAGTCCGAGCCAGTCAGCCAGATGCAGTCAGAGCCAGTCAGCCAGTCACGTAACCAGCCAGCCAGACGCAGCCAGACGCGGTCCGAGCCAGTCAGCCAGTCACGTAACCAGCCAGCCAGACGCAGTCCGGAGCCAGTCAGAGCCAGTCAGCCAGTCACGTAACCAGCCAGCCAGATGCAGTCAGAGCCAGTCACGTAACCAGCCAGCCAGACGCAGCCAGACGCGGTCCGAGCCAGTCAGCCAGTCACGTAACCAGCCAGCCAGACGCAGCCAGACGCAGTCCGAGCCAGTCAGCCAGTCACGTAACCAGCCAGCCAGATGCAGTCAGAGCCAGTCAGCCAGTCACGTAACCAGCCAGCCAGACGCAGCCAGACGCAGTCCGAGCCAGTCAGCCAGTCACGTAACCAGCCAGCCAGACGCAGCCAAACAGCCATTTCCTGTACTAATTCTGAACGTTCGCCTAATTTCAGTTTGTGACAAAACAAGAAAGGTATAGTGTAGAGAATCATTGTACCATCTAAACCGCTGTTAAATATATTTTCAATAACCAAAACTATTGTATGTTCAGCTGGTGTACAAAACCAAAAGTTAAATATGCAGAAATTAAATTTAAGAATTTTAAGCATAGAAATATCGCACATAAAACAAATCTACGGCTTCTTAGACTTGCTTTTAATGAGTGACAGATCTATAACTCACATTTCTATGTTAATTTGGTCTTTTCGCTCAAAAAGTTACATATTGCAGTTTTAAGCAGCTACCAAGCCAACCACCCACAGAGCAGAACCAGCCAGCCAGCCACAGTATAGAATCAGCCAGCCTCAGAACCAGCCAGTCAGCTACAGAGCAGAACCAGCCATCTAGCTACAGAGCAGAACCAGCCATCTAGCTACAGAGCAGAACCAGCCATCTAGCTACAGAGCAGAACCAGCCATCTAGCTACAGAGCAGAACCAGCCATCTAGCTACAGAGCAGAACCAGCCATCTCGCTACAGAGCAGAGCCAGCCATCTAGCTACAGAGCAGAACCAGCCATCTCGCTACAGAGCAGAACCAGCCATCTCGCTACAGAGCAGAACCAGCCATCTCGCTACAGAGCAGAACCAGCCAGGCAGCTACAGAGCAGAACCAGCCAGGCAGCTACAGAGCAGAGCCAGGCAGCTACAGAGCAGAACCAGCCAGCTAGCTACAGAGCAGAGCCAGGCAGCTACAGAGCAGAGCCAGCCAGCTAGCTACAGAGCAGAACCAGCCATCTAGCTACAGAGCAGAGCCAGGCAGCTACAGAGCCAGCCCAACCAGCTTGCCTGTGCGTGACCTGGATGCAGCATTCCCCCCCCCCCCTTCCTTCAAAGCCAATTGATAACTTGCTTCCTCAGTATGACAAGGCTTTTGTAATTATCCCCTGTGTACAATGGAATCTGTTCTGAGAGCTAAATGGAGAATGAAGTGCATGCAGCCGCTAAAACCACAGACATGCTAAATCCTATGGGTTGTAATCCTGCTGTACTGCAGAGGAGAGACCTTCTGTCTCTCTGACTCTTTGCCATCATGGCCTGATTTTAGTTTAGCTTTTTGGGGGGTTAAAAGAGGATTATTTGCAATATTAATCAGCCTTAGTAATGTAGATTTGAAGCTGCAAACGTAGGGGATGCCGGCTGAGAGAATGCCAAGAGTGTACAAAGCTGTCATCAAGGCAAAAGGGAGGCTACATTGAAGAATTTCAAATCCGAAATAGATTTTGATTTTATTTAACACTTTTTTTTGTTGTTTTTGGTTACTACATGATTCCATATGAGTTATTTCATAGATTTGATGTCCTCACTGTTATTCTACAATGTAGAAAATTGTAAAAAATAAAGAAAAACCCTTGGAGTGTCCACAAACCTTCAAATAGGTATGTAATTGTAACCGATGTGAAATGGCTAGTTAGTTAGCGGTGGTGCGCGCTAATAAGCGTTTCAATCAGTGACGTCACTCGCTATGAGACCTTGAAGTAGTTGTTCCCCTTGCGCTGCAAGGGCCGCGGCTTTTGTGGCGCGATGGGTAACGATGCTTCGTGGGGTGTCAGTTGTTGATGTGCGCGAAGGGTCCCTGGTTCGAACCCGGGTTGGGGCGAAGAGAGGGACGGAACCTACACTGTTACATAATGGCACATTATATAAACTCTTTATAGTGTTTTATTTACGAGACGATAAGGTGATAAGTTGGACAGATCGAGTGGGAAAAAGCAGTTTCCCCACACCTCTCCTTCTCACTATCACGCATTTGTTTAGCTTCCCCACCCGCCATTTTTAAAACGACCCGAAGGAGCTCATTGCCTTCTTGAATTATGCAGAAACGGGCAGCGTGGAGGTCATGTCATTGATTTTGTTGGAAAGGAGAGAATTGACATTACAGTTGATCTGGAAGTATTGTTTTTGGGAGCGCTAAAATAAGGTTAATTATACAGACCAAGGCGGTGTACAAAAGTGAGTGAGTTTACGTTAGCAGTAACAAGTGTGTCAAACTATGCTACTTTAGCTAGCTAGCTACTGTATCTAACCTATGGCAGTAACAAGTGTGTCTAACTATGCTACTTTAGCTAGCTAGCTACTGTATCTAACCTATGGCAGTAACAAGTGTGTCTAACTATGCTACTTTAGCTAGCTAGCTAGCTACTGTATCTAACCTATGGCAGTAACAAGTGTGTCTAACTATGCTACTTTAGCTAGCTAGCTACTGTATCTAACCTATGGCAGTAACAAGTGTGTCTAACTATGCAACTTTAGCTAGCTAGCTGGCTACTGTATCTAACCTATGGCAGTAACAAGTGTGTCTAACTATGCTACTTTAGCTAGCTAGCTGGCTACTGTATTTAACCTATGGCAGTAACAAGTGTGTCTAACTATGCTACTTTAGCTAGCTAGCTAGCTAGCTACTGTATTTAACCTATGGCAGTAACAAGTGTGTCTAACTATGCTACTTTAGCTAGCTAGCTACTGTATCTAACCTATGGCAGTAACAAGTGTGTCTAACTATGCAACTTTAGCTAGCTGGCTACTGTATCTAACCTATGGCAGTAACAAGTGTGTCTAACTATGCTACTTTAGCTAGCTAGCTACTGTATTTAACCTATGGCAGTAACAAGTGTGTCTAACTATGCTACTTTAGCTAGCTAGCTGGCTACTGTATCTAACCTATGGCAGTAACAAGTGTGTCTAACTATGCTACTTTAGCTAGCTAGCTACTGTATTTAACCTATGGCAGTAACAAGTGTGTCTAACTATGCTACTTTAGCTAGCTAGCTACTGTATTTAACCTATGGCAGTAACAAGTGTGTCTAACTATGCTACTTTAGCTAGCTAGCTACTGTATTTAACCTATGGCAGTAACAAGTGTGTCTAACTATGCTAGCTGGCTACTGTATCTAACCTATGGCAGTAACAAGTGTGTTTAACTATGCTACTTTAGCTGGCTAACAAGACATGGGCTACATGTCTTTCTACCAGCAGCAGAATGTTGTGTGGCTGGACTACATGTCTTTCCATCACCAGCAGCACATTGTGTGGCTGGACTACATGTCTTACCAGCAGCAGCATGTTGTGTGGCTGGACTACATGTCTTTCCACCACCAGCAGCATGTTGTGTGGCTGGACTACATGTCTTTCCACCACCAGCAGCATGTTGTGTGGCTGGGCTCCATGTCTACCAGCAGCACGTTGTGTGGCTGGGCTAGCCAGTACTGATTTCAGGATAACACCACTCACTTACACCTAGATGCTATCTCCTCCAGCCTGGAGTCTCCACTTCTTCACTGGTGATAAGGGCCGAGGTCTGCTACCAGCACTGACTGCCTGAGGGCCAAGTGGGGCTGTTCCCGTCTTTACAACACAGAGGCTGCTGGTAGAAGGGTGCAATTCCCGCATTCCTCTAGGGGTTTGGCTTGATCAGTGTCTGATCATTTATCCTTTGTCACACGCTCTTCCAACCTCTCCTCATCTTCAACACTCGGTTACACTCGTGATTCAACACTTTTTTTAAGGTCATTGCTTTTTTTTCTTTACAGAAACAAAAAAGATTCTGTTCTGAAAGGGCAACAATCAGACTTTCACCATCAAGATGTTCTGATTTGTAGATAACCTGCTTGGCTCCTACCTCCCATACTGTGTCCCGATATGGTCTCTTCTGCTTGAGAGAACTTGTACAGTCCCTTGGCCTCTATCCACTGCCTGGTTGGGAACACTGGGGTGACATGTCCCAAATGGCGCCCCTATGTATGGGCCCTGTTCGAAAGTAGTGCGCTGTATACGGAATAGGCTGCCATTTTTTGGGACACATCCCTGGTGATTGCATGGTGAGATCAGGTTGCACCATCACCACCATTCCTGGCTGAGTGGATGGGATGATTTGGTTCCTTCCCACTGCTGAACAACACCAGACTATTCAACTCCTCCAGCCTTAAAGGTTAGGCGGGCGGGCTACTCCTCTTCTGCATTCTTTGTCACAATGGTGACCTTTTAACGAAAACGGCTGTTTTGCATATTACTGCTGTTCCACTAAAGCATTCTTTTTTTTTTTTTTTTTTAATTAGTTGACATTTGACTGTTATGTTTTTTGGTGGACAATCGACGGGACTACTTCGAACCGTCGTAGTCTATTCTGAGGTAGATCTGCGGATTTAATTTAATTTTTACATTTTTTTAGTCTGAAGATTTCACAGTGGTTCCATAGCACCTGGTTTCACAACAGGCAATCCTCTGACAGGCTCTTTCTCTCTTTCTGCTAAACTGGCCCCGAGCTTCAGAAACCTCCTGTCTTCCATCCTGCCACCTCAGTGGAACCTCTGACTTCCTGGTGTGAGGTCATAACTCAGGAGGGTAGTGCTAGGAAGTCACTCTTTCATCCCTCCCTCCTGGAGAGTTAACAACCCCGCAGCTCGACTCGGTTGTTGGCCTTGGAATTCATTAACACAGGGCTTGTCGGTGGTGATTTGTCTGGCAGTTTTAACTGCTAGCTAGACCTTCCTCTTAACATACGGGTCAAACTGAGATTAATAGGATAATCATGGGTGCATCAAAGACGGGAAAAAACTACATTTGAAAGCTGTAAATGTGTTTTTTTTTGGGAGGTGTATTGTCCTGTTTGCTATTATGCTGCATTGTTATTCTGTTCTATACCATCTGTCTATGGTGGAGGTGTCTGCTCTGGATTTACCTCTAACCGCCTCTGAGGAGTTGACCTGTAGTCTGGGGGAGTTGACCTGTAGTCTGGGGAGTTGACCTTGTAGTCTGAGGAGTTGACCTGTAGTCTGAGGAGTTGACCTGTAGTCTGAGGAGTTGACCTGTAGCCTGGGGAGTTGACCTGTAGCCTGGGGAGTTGACCTGTAGTCTGAGGAGTTGACCTGTAGTCTGGGGGAGTTGACCTGTAGTCTGGGGAGTTGACCTGTAGTCTGGGGGAGTTGACCTGTAGTCTGGGGAGTTGACCTGTAGTCTGGGGAGTTGACCTGTAGTCTGGGGAGTTGACCTGTAGTCTGGGGGAGTTGACCTGTAGTCTGGGGGAGTTGACCTGTAGTCTGGGGAGTTGACCTGTAGTCTGGGGAGTTGACCTGTAGTCTGGGGAGTTGACCTGTAGTCTGAGGGAATTGACCTTTAGTCTGGGGAGTTCGGCGTGTAATCTAGGGGATAGCCCCAGAGGAGTCGGGCGTGTAATCTGGGGATAGCCCCAGAGGAGTCGGGCGTGTAATCTAGGGGATAGCCCCAGAGGAGTCGGCGTGTAATCCAGGGGCCAGCCCCAGAGGAGTCGGCGTGTAATCTAGGGGATAGCCCCAGAGGAGTCGGCGTGTAATCTGGGGATAGCCCCAGAGGAGTCTGCGTGTAATCTAGGCGATCAGCCCCAGAGGAGTCGGCGTGTAATCTGGCGCCAGCCCCAGAGGAGTCGGCGTGTAATCTAGGCGATAGCCCCAGAGGAGTCGGCGTGTAATCTAGGGGATAGCCCCAGAGGAGTCGGGCGCGTAATCTGGGGATAGCCCCAGAAGAGTCGGGCGTGTAATCTAGGCGATAGCCCCAGAGGAGTCGGCGGTAATCTAGGCGATAGCCCCAGAGGAGTCGGCGTGTAATCTAGGCGCCAGCCCCAGAGGAGTCGGGCGTGTAATCTAGGCGCCAGCCCCAGGGAGTCGGCGTGGTAATCTAGGCGCCCAGCCCCAGAGGAGTCGGCGTGTAATCTAGGGGATTACCCCAGAGAGTCGGGCGTGTAATCCAGGCGATAGCCCCAGAGGAGTCGGCGTGTAATCTAGGCGATAGCCCCAGAGGAGTCGGGCGTGTAATCTAGGCGATAGCCCCAGAGGAGTCGGCGTGTAATCTAGGGGATAGCCCCAGAGGAGTCGGCGTGTAATCTGGGGATAGCCCCAGAGGAGTCGGCGTGTAATCTAGGCGATAGCCCCAGAGGAATCGGCGTGTAATCTAGGGGATAGCCCCCAGAGGAGTCGGGCGTGTAATCTAGGGGATAGCCCCAGAGGAGTCGCGTGTAATCTGGGGATAGCCCCAGAGGAGTCGGGCGTGTAATCTAGGGGATAGCCCCAGAGGAGTCGGCGTGTAGATCTAGGCGATAGCCCCAGAGAGTCGGGCGTGTAATCTAGGCGCCAGCCCCAGGGAGTCGGCGTGTAATCCAGGCGCCAGCCCCAGAGGAGTCGGCGTGTAATCTAGGGGATTCACCCCAGAGGAGTCGGCGTGTAATCTCAGGCGATAGCCCCAGAGGAGTCGGGCGTGTAATCTAGGCGATAGCCCCAGAGGAGTCGGGGGTGTAATCTAGGGGATAGCCCCAGAGAGTCGGCGTGTAATCTAGGGGATAGCCCCAGAGGAGTCGGCGTGTAATCTAGGGGATAGCCCCAGAGGAGTCGGCGTGTAATCTAGGGGATAGCCCCAGAGGAAGTCGGCGTGTAATCTGGGGATAGCCCCAGAGGAGTCAGGCGTGTAATCAGGCGCCACCCCAGAAATTCGGCGTGTAATCTGGGGATAGCCCGAGAGTCGGCGTGTAATCTAGGCGAGCAGCCCCAGAGGAGTCGGCGTGTAATCTGGATAGCCCCAGAGGAGTCGGCGTGTAATCTAGGCGCAGCCCGAGGAGTCGGCTGAAGTGTAGATCTGGGCGCTAGCCCCAGAGGAGTCGCGTGTAATCTAGGGGATAGCCCCAGAGAGTCGGCGTGGTAATCTGGACCAGCCCCAGAGGAGTCGGCGTGTAATCTAGGGGATAGCCCCAGAGAGTCGGGTGTAATCTAGGGGATAGCCCCAGAGGAGTCGGGCGTGTAATCTAGGGGCCAGCCCCAGAGGAGTCGCAGACCAGCGAGCCCCAGAGGAGTCAGGCGTTAAATTTCAGGCGCCAGCCCCAGGGGAGTCGAAGGCGTGTAATCTAGGGAATAGCCCCAGAGGAGTCATGGGTGATCTAGGCGATAGCCCCAGAGGACGTGGCGTGTAATCTAGGGGATAGCCCCAGAGGAGTCGGGCGTGTAATTCAGGCGCCAGCCCCAGAGGAGCCGGCGGTAATCTAGGGGATAGCCCCAGAGGAGTCGGGCGTAATTCAGGCGAGCAGCCCAGAGGAGTCGGGCGTGCAGATCTAGGCGCGATAGCCCCAGAGGAGTCGGGCGCGTGTAATCTAGGGAATAGCCTCAGAGGAGTCGGCGTAAATTCAGGGCGATATAGCCCCAGAGGAGTCGGCGTAAATCAGGGGATAGCCCAGAGGAGTCGGCGTGTAATTCAGGCGCCAGCCCCAGAGGAGTCGGGCGTGTAATCTAGGCGCCAGCCCCAGAAGTGCTGACATGGGCAAAATGTGGAAAAGTCAAGGGTAGTCGCTGTATGTGCTTTGTGCTTACATTGAGTACCTCTCTGTCTTGGTTTACTGTCTGTTCCTTGTACTCCAGTTTAGCCTTTACTACCTCTTTCTATCTTCTTTCAGGCTTTAGATGTTGACAGTTATTGCCACTAAGTACAACTACATTGATCTGGTTTTTTTCTTCTGCGAGATCCAATTTAAAAGTGAAAGGAAAGGTTGTTTGGAAGAAATAGGCTTGCTGTTGACATGATACTCTGTATGATCTCCTCTAATGGAGATCTAG
>NW_025549568.1:0-24395 GCF_905237065.1 Salmo salar | reverse complement strand
TTACGTACAAGACTAGAACAGACCGGTACCATTATAAGGCTATTATAGAAGATTAGAAAACAGACTGGTACCATTACAAGACTATTATAGAAGACTAGAACAGCACTGGTACCACTGCTAGCTATTATAGAAGACTAGAAACAGACTGGTAACATGATAGGCTATTATAGAAGACTAAAACAGACTGCTACCATCATAAGATTCAGAACAGACTGGTACCATCACAAGGCTAGAACTGACTGCTACCATCATGGGAGAATTATTATAGAAGATCAGAAACAGACCGGTACCATCATAAGACTTGAAATGCAGACTGGTACCATCATAAGACTAATATTATAGAAGACTAGAACAGACTGGTACCATCATAAAGACTATTGTAGAAGACTTAGAATGACTGGTACCATCATAAGGCTAGAACAGACTACCATCATAAGACTATTATAGAAGACCCAAACAGACTTGTACCATCATAAGACTAGAATAAGACTGGCAATTAAAATTACAAGACTAATATTATAGAAGACTAGAAACAGACTGGTACCATCATAAGGCTGTTATAGAAGATTAGAACAGACTGGTACCATAACAAGACTATTATAGAAGACCAGAAACAGACCGGTACCATCATAAGACCACAAGAAGACTAGAAGAGACTGGTACCACCATAAGACTAGAACAAATTGGCACCATCATAAGACTATTATTATAGAAGACTAGAACAGACTGGTACCATCATAAGACTATTATAGAAGACTGTGAACAGACTGGTACCAACTGCCAAGACCATTATAGAAGACTAGAACAGACTGGTACAATCATAAGGCTATTATAGAAGACTAGAACAACTGGTACCATCACAAGACTATTATAGAAGACTAGAACAGACTGGCACTCATCATAAGGCAATTAAAGAAGACTAGAACAGAATGATACCACTCATGTGAAGACTAGAACAGACCGGGTACCATCCGGAAGACTATTATAGAAGACTAGAAACAGACTGGTACCATCAAAAGGCTAGAAACAGACTTGGTACCACCACAAGACTTTTAAAGAAGGCTAGAAACAGATCAGCTACCACCACAAGACTCCATAGAAGACTAGAACAGACTGGGCACCCACCACAAGGCTAGAACAGACTGGGTACCACCACAAGACTATTATAGAAAGACTAGAAACAGACTGGCACTACCATAAAGACTAGAATAGACTGGTACCACCACAAGACTATTGTAGAAGATCAGGAGAAAAGACTGGTACTCGTAAAGGGCCGTAAGTAGAAGACTAGAAACAGACTGGTACCATACAACCTATAAAAGAAGACTAGAGACAGAAATGATACCATCATAAGACCAGAAACAGACCGGGTACCATCTAAAGACTATTATGAGAAGACTAGAACAGACTGGTACAACTACAAGGCTATTAGAAGACTAGAACAGACTGGTACCGTCATAAGGCTATTAAAGAAGACCAGAAACAGAATGATACCACCATAAGACTAGAACAGACTGGTACCATTTGAAGACTATTAAGGAGTACAAAACAGACTGGTACCATCAAAAGGCTAGAAACAGACTGGGACCACTCAGTACAAGACTTTTAAAGAAGGCTAGAACAGACTGGTACCACCACAAGACTTTTATAGAAGACCAGAACAGACTGGGCACCATCGGAAGGCCAGAAACAGACTGGTACCATCATAAGACTAATATAGAAGACTAGAAACAGATATCTGGTACTACCATAAGACCAGAACAGACGGCACCACCCCCAAGACTATTATAGAAGACTAGAAAAGACTGGTACCAACGTAAGGCCGTTAGAGAAGATAGGGAACAGACCGGTACCACCATAAACCCAATAAAGAAGACTAGAACCAGACTGGCACCACAAAACAAAATAGAAGACTAGAACAGACTGGTACCACTACAAGACCATTATAGAAGACCAGAAACAGACTGGTACCATCATAAGGCTATTAAGAAGACCAAACAGACTGGTACCACTACAAGACTAATATAGAAGACCAGAACAGAACCACCATAAGGCTATTAAAAGAAGACTAGAACAGAATGATACCAACAATAAGACTAGAAACAGACTTCTACCATCATAAGACTATTATAGAAGACTAGAAACAGAGTTGTAACATCATAAGGCTAAACAGACTGGTACCACAACAGACAAAAGAAGGCTAGAACAGACTGGTACCATCACAAGACTTTTGTAGAAGATAGAAACAGACTGGTACCATAAAGGCCAGAAACAGACTGGTACCATCATAAGACTATGTATAGAAGACTAGAACAGACTGGTACTAACCGCAGGGCCGTTATAGAAGACTAGAACAGACTGGTACCACAAAAACCATTATAGAAGACTAGAACAGACTGGGCACCACCATAAGACTATTATAGAAGACTAGAAGACTGGTACCACCACAAGACTATTATAGAAGACCAGAAACAGACTGGTACGCACCCATAAGGCTATTATAAAGACTAGAAACAGACCTGTACCACCACGGCAAGACTATTAGAACTAGAACCTGGTACCTCCAAGTATAGAAGACAAAACAGACTGGTACCATTATGCGGTATTATAGAAGACCAGAACAGACTGGTACCATCATAAGGCTAGAACAGAGTGGTACCACAACAAAACCACAAAGAAGGCTAGAAACAACTGGTACCACAAAGACTATTATAGAAGCACTCAGAACAGACTGGTACCACATAAGGCTGTTATAGAAGACCAGAACAGACTGGTACCACACAGACGACTATAGAAGACTAAAACAGACACCGCGCCAATCCTAAGCTAATAAAGACTAGAACAGACCGGTACCAATATAAGGCTATTATAGAAGATTAGAAGACTGGTACCAACCACAAGACCATATAGAAGACCAGAACAGACTTACCATCACAAGGCTATATAGAAGACTAGAAACGACCGGAACATCACAAGGCGCCAATATAGAAGACCAGAAACAGACCTACCATCATAAGACTAAAACAACGTACATCACAAGGCCAGAACCGACTGCACCATCACAAGACTATTATAGAAGACTAGAACAGACTGGTACCATCATAAGACTTGAACAGACTGGTACCATCATAAGACTATTATAGAAGACTAGAAACAGACCGGTACCATCACTAAGACTATTGTAGAAGACCAGTACAGACTGGTACCATCATAAGGCTAGAACAGACTACCATCATAAGACTATTATAGAAGACCTGAACAGACTTGTACCATCATAAGACTAGAATAGACTGGTACCATCATAAGACTATTATAGAAGACTAGAACAGACTGGTACCATCATAAGGCTGTTATAGAAGACTAGAACAGACTGGTACCATAATAAGACTATTATAGAAGACTAGAAACAGACTGGATACCATCACAAGACTATTATAGAAGACTAGAAGAGACTGGTACCACCATAAGACTAGAACAGACTGGTACCATCATAAGACTATTATAGAAGACTAGAAACAGACTGGTACCATCATAAGACTATTATAGAAGATTAGAACAGACTGGTACCATCATAAGACTATTATAGAAGACTAGAAACAGACTGGTACAATCACAAGGCTATTATAGAAGACTAGAACAGACTGGTACCATCATAAGACTTATTATAGAAGACTAGAAACAGACTGGTACCATCATAAGGCTATTAAAGAAGACTAGAACAGAATGATACCATCATAAGACTAGAAACAGACTGGTACCATCTGGAAGACTATTATAGAAGACTAGAACCAGACTGGTACCATCAAAAAGGCTAGAACAGACTGGTACCATCATAAGACTTTTTAAAGAAGGCTAGAAACAGACTGGTACCATCATAAGACTTTTATAGAAGACTAGAAACAGACTGGCACCAATCATAAGGCTAGAAACAGACTGGTACCATCATAAGACTATTATAGAAGACTAGAACGATGGTACTATCATAAGACTAGAATAGACTGGTACCATCATAAGACTATTATAGAAGACTAGAAAAAGACTGGTACCATCGTAAGGCTGTTATAGAAGACTAGAACAGACTGGTACCATCATAAAACTATTATAGAAGACTAGAAACATACTGTACCATCCTAAGACTATTATAGAAGACTAGAACAGACTGGTACCATCACCCAAGACTATTATAGAAGACTAGAACAGACTGGTACCATCATAAGGCTGTTATAGAAGACTAGAACAGACTGGTACCATCATAAGACCATTATAGAAGACTAGAACAGACTGGTACCATCATAAGGCTATTAAAGAAGACTAGAACAGAATGATACCATCATAAGACTAGAACAGACTTTTACCATCATAAGACTATTATAGAAGACTAGAAACAGACTTGTAACATCATAACTAGAAACAGACTGGTACCATCATAAGACTACAAAGAAGCTAGAACAGACTGGTACCATCATAAGACTTTTATAGAAGACTAGAAACAGACTGGTACCATCATAAGGCTAGAAACAGACTGGTACCATCATTAAACTATTATAGAAGACTAGAACATACTGGACCATCACAAGACTATTATAGAAGACTAGAACAGACTGGTACCATCGTAAGGCTGTTATAGAAGACTAGAAAACAGACTGGTACCATCATAAAACTATTATAGAAGACTAGAAACAGACGTACCATCACTAAGGCTATTAAAGAAGACTAGAACAGAATGATACCATCATAAGACTAGAAACAGACTGGTACCATCTGAAGACTATTATAGAAGACTAGAAACAGACTGGTACCATCATAAGACTTTTAAAGAAGGCTAGAAACAGACTGGTACCATCATAAGACTTTTATAGAAGACTAGAAACAGACTGGCACCATCATAAGGCTAGAACAGACTGGTACCATCATAAGACTATTATAGAAGACTAGAACAGACTGGTACTATTATAAGACTAGAAATAGACTGGTACCAATCATAAGACTATTATAGAAGACAGAAAAGACTGGCACCATCGTAAGGCTGTTATAGAAGACTAGAAACAGACTGGGACCGATCATAAAACTATTATGAAGACTAGAACATACTGGGTACCATCATAAGACTATTATAGAAGACTAGAACAGACTGGTACCATCATAAGACTATTATAGAAGACTAGAACAGACTGGTACCATCATAAGGCTATTATAGAAGACTAGAACAGACTGGTACCATCACAAGACTATTATAGAAGACCAGAAACAGACCGGTACCATCATAAGGCTATTAAAGAAGACTAGAAACAGAATGATACCATCATAAGACTAGAACAGACTTTTACCATCATAAGACTATTATAGAAGACTATAACAGACTTGTAACATCATAAGGCTAGAACAGACTGGTACCATCACAAGACTATTAAAGAAGGCTAGAACAGACTGGTACCATCATAAGACTTTTATAGAAGACTAGAAACAGACTGGTACCATCAAAGGCTAGAACAGACTGGTACCATCATAAAACTATTATAGAAGACTAGAACATACTGGTACCATCATAAGACTATTATAGAAGACTAGAACAGACTGGTACCATCGTAAGGCTGTTATAGAAGACTAGAACAGACTGGTACCATCATAAAACTAGTTATAGAAGACTAGAACAGACTGGCACCATCATAAGGCTATTATAGAAGACTAGAACAGACTGGTACCATCACAAGACTATTATAGAAGACTAGAACAGACTGGTACCATCGTAAGGCTGTTATAGAAGACTAGAACAGACTGGCACCATCATAAGACTATTATAGAAGACTAGAACAGACTGGTACCATCATAAGACTATTATAGAAGACTAGAACAGACTGGTACCATCATCAAGGCTATTATAGAAGACCAGAACAGACTGGTACCATCATAAGACTATTATAGAAGACTAGGAACAGACTGGTACCATCATAAGGCTAGAAACAGACTGGTACCATCATAAGGCTATTGTAGAAGACTAGAACAGACTGGTACCATCATAAGTCTATTATAGAAGACCAGAACAGACTGGTACCATCACAAGACTATTATAGAAGACTTGAACAGACTGGTACCAACATAAGGCTATTATAGAAGATTAGAACAGAATGGTACCATCATAAGGATATTACAGAAGACTAAAACAGACTGGTACCATCCTAAGGCTATTATAGAAGACTAGAACAGACTGGTACCATTATAAGGCTATTATAGAAGACTAGAAACAGACTGGTAACATCATAAGACTATTATAGAAGACTGGAACAGACTGGTACCATCATAAGGCTATTATAGAAGACTAGAACAGACTGGTAACATCATAAGGTTGTTATAGAAGACTAGAACAGACTGCTACCATATAAGACTAGAACAGACTGGTACCATCACAAGGCTAGAACTGACTGCTACCATCATAAGACTATTATAGAAGACTAGAAACAGACTGGTACCATCACAAGACTTGAACAGACTGGTACCATCATAAGACTATTATAGAAGACTAGAACAGACTGGTACCATCACAAGACTATTATAGAAGACTAGAACAGACTGGTACCATCATAAGGCTAGAACAGACTACCATCATAAGACTATTATAGAAGACTAGAACAGACTTGTACCATCATAAGACTAGAATAGACTGGTACCATCATAAGACTATTATAGAAGACTAGAACAGACTGGTACCATCATAAGGCTGTTATAGAAGACTAGAACAGACTGGTACCATCATAAGACTATTATAGAAGACTAGAACAGACTGGTACCATCATAAGGCTATTAAAGAAGACTAGAACAGAATGATACCATCATAAGACTAGAACAGACTTTTACCATCATAAGACTATTATAGAAGACTAGAACAGACTTGTAACATCATAAGGCTAGAACAGACTGGTACCATCATAAAGACTATTAAAGAAGGCTAGAACAGACCGGTACCATCATAAGACTTTTATAGAAGACTAGAACAGACTGGTACCATCATAAGGCTAGAAACAGACTGGTACCATCATAAGACTATTATAGAAGACTAGAACAGACTGGTACCATCGTAAGGCTGTTATAGAAGACTAGAACAGACTGGTACCATCATAAAACTATTATAGAAGACTAGAACAGACTGGCACCATCATAAGACTATTATAGAAGACTAGAACAGACTGGTACCATCATAAGACTATTATAGAAGACTAGAACAGACTGGTACCATCATAAGGCTATTATAGAAGACTAGAACAGACTGGTACCATCATAAGACTATTATAGAAGACTAGAACAGACTGGTACCATCATAAGGCTAGAACAGACTGGTACCATCATAAGACTATTAAAGAAGGCTAGAACAGACTGGTACCATCATAAGACTATTATAGAAGACTAGAACAGACTGGTACCATCATAAGGCTATTGTAGAAGACTAGAACAGACTGGTACCATCATACGACTATTATAGAAGACCAGAACAGACTGGTACCATCATAAGGCTATTATAGAAGACTAGAACAGACTGGTACCATCATAAGGCGAGAACAGACTGGTACCATAATGCTATTTTAGAAGACTAGAACAGACTGGTACCATCATAAGACTATTATAGAAGACTAGAACAGACTGGTACCATCACAAGTCTATTATAGAAGGCAAGAACAGACTGGTACCATCATAAGGCTATTATAGAAGACTAGAACAGACTGGTACCATCATAAGGATATTATAGAAGACTAGAACAGACTGGTACCATCATAAGACTATTATAGAAGACTTGAACAGACTGGTACCAACATAAGCCTATTATAGAAGATTAGAACAGAATGGGTACCATCATAAGGATATTACAGAAGACTAGAACAGACTGGTACCATCATAAGACTATTATAGAAGACTTGAACAGACTGGTACCAACATAAGGCTATTATAGAAGACTAGAACAGACTGGTACCATCATAAGACTAGAACAGACTGGTACCATCATAAGACTATTATAGAAGACTAGAACAGACTGGTACCATCCTAAGGCTATTATAGAAGACTAGAACAGACTGGTACCATTAAAGGCTATTATAGAAGACTAGAACAGACTGGTACCATCATAAGGCTAGAACAGAGTGGTACCATAATAAAACTATTAAAGAAGTCTAGAACAGACTGGTACCATCATAAGACTATTATAGAAGACTAGAACAGACTGGTACCATCATAAGGCTATTATAGAAGACTAGAACAGACTGGTACCATTATAAGGCTATTATAGAAGACTAGAACAGACTGGTAACATCATAAGACTATTATAGAAGACTAGAACAGACTGGTACCATCACAAGGCTAGAACTGACTGCTACCATCATAAGACTATTATAGAAGACTAGAACAGACTGGTACCATCATAAGACTTGAACAGACTGGTACCATCATAAGACTATTATAGAAGACTAGAACAGACTGGTACCATCATAAGACTATTATAGAAGACTAGAACAGACTGGTACCATCATAAGGCTAGAACAGACTACCATCATAAGACTATTATAGAAGACTAGAACAGACTTGTACCATCATAAGACTAGAATAGACTGGTACCATCATAAGACTATTATAGAAGACTAGAACAGACTGGTACCATCATAAGGCTGTTATAGAAGACTAGAACAGACTGGTACCATCATAAGACTATTATAGAAGACTAGAACAGACTGGTGCATCATAAGGCTATTAAAGAAGACTAGAACAGAATGATACCATCACAAGACTAGAACAGACTTTTACCATCATAAGACTATTATAGAAGACTAGAACAGACTTGTAACATCATAAGGCTAGAACAGACTGGTACCATCATAAGACTATTAAAGAAGGCTAGAAACAGACTGGTACCATCATAAGACTTTATAGAAGACTAGAACAGACTGGTACCATCATAAGGCTAGAAACAGACTGGTACCATCATAAGACTATTATAGAAGACTAGAAAAGACTGGTACCATCGTAAGGCTGTTATAGAAGACTAGAACAGACTGGTACCATCATAAAACTATTATAGAAGACTAGAACAGACTGGCACCATCATAAGACTATTATAGAAGACTAGAACAGACTGGTACCATCATAAGACTATTATAGAAGACTAGAACAGACTGGTACCATCATAAGGCTATTATAGAAGACTAGAACAGACTGGTACCATCATAAGACTATTATAGAAGACTAGAAACAGACTGGTACCATCATAAGGCTAGAACAGACTGGTACCATCATAAGACTATTAAAGAAGGCTAGAACAGACTGGTACCATCATAAGACTATTATAGAAGACTAGAACAGACTGGTACCATCATAAGGCTATTGTAGAAGACTAGAACAGACTGGTACCATCATAAGACTATTATAGAAGACCAGAACAGACTGGTACCATCATAAGGCTATTATAGAAGACTAGAAACAGACTGGTACCATCATAAGGCGAGAACAGACTGGTACCATAATGCTATTTTAGAAGACTAGAACAGACTGGTACCATCATAAGGATATTATAGAAGACTAGAACAGACTGGTACCATCATAAGACTATTATAGAAGACTTGAACAGACTGGTACCAACATAAGGCTATTATAGAAGATTAGAACAGAATGGTACCATCATAAGGATATTACAGAAGACTAGAACAGACTGGTACCATCATAAGACCATTATAGAAGACTTGAACAGACTGGTACCAACATAAGGCTATTATAGAAGACTAGAAACAGACTGGTACCATCATAAGACTAGAAACAGACTGGTACCATCATAAGACTATTATAGAAGACTAGAACAGACTGGTACCATCCTAAGGCTATTATAGAAGACTAGAACAGACTGGTACCATTAAAGGCTATTATAGAAGACTAGAACAGACTGGTACCATCATAAGGCTAGAACAGAGTGGTACCATAATAAAACTATTAAAGAAGTCTAGAACAGACTGGTACCATCATAAGACTATTATAGAAGACTAGAACAGACTGGTACCATCATAAGGCTATTATAGAAGACTAGAACATACTGGTACCATTATAAGGCTATTATAGAAGACTAGAACAGACTGGTAACATCATAAGACTATTATAGAAGACTAGAACAGACTGGTACCATCATAAGGCTATTATAGAAGACTAGAACAGACTGGTAACATCATAAGGCTATTATAGAAGACTAGAACAGACTGCTACCATCATAAGACTAGAACAGACTGGTACCATCACAAGGCTAGAACTGACTGCTACCATCATAAGACTATTATAGAAGACTAGAACAGACTGGTACCATCATAAGACTTGAACAGACTGGTACCATCATAAGACTATTATAGAAGACTAGAACAGACTGGTACCATCATAAGACTATTATAGAAGACTAGAAACAGACTGGTACCATCATAAGGCTAGAACAGACTACCATCATAAGACTATTATAGAAGACTAGAACAGACTTGTACCATCATAAGACTAGAATAGACTGGTACCATCATAAGACTATTATAGAAGACTAGAACAGACTGGTACCATCATAAGGCTGTTATAGAAGACTAGAACAGACTGGTACCATAATAAGACTATTATAGAAGACTAGAACAGACTGGTACCATCATAAGACTATTATAGAAGACTAGAAGAGACTGGTACCACCATAAGACTAGAAACAGACTGGTACCATCATAAGGCTATTATAGAAGACTAGAACAGAATGGTACCATCATAAGGCTATTATAGAAGACTAGAACAGACTGGTACCATCATAAGGCTATGATAGAAGACTAGAACAGACTGGTACCATCATAAGAATATTATAGAAGACTAGAACAGACTGGTACCAATCATCAGACTGGTACCATCATAAGACTAGTACCATCATAAGACTAGAACAGACTGGTACCATCATAAGGCTATTATAGAAGTCTAGAACAGACTGGTACCATCATAATACTATTATAGAAGACTCGAACAGACAAGTACCATCATAAGGCTAAAACAGACTGGTAACATCATAAGGCTAGTATAGATGACTAGAACAGACTGGTACCATCATAAGGCTATTATAGAAGACTAGAACAGACTGGTACCACCATAAGACTAGAACAGACTGGTACCATCATAAGACTAGAACAGACTGGTACCATCATAAGGCTATTATAGAAGACTAGAATAGACTGGTACCCTCATAAGGCTACTATAGAAGACTAGAACAAACTGGTACAATCATAAGGCTATTATAGAAGACTAGAACAGACTGGTACCATCATAAGACTAGAACAGACTGGTATCATCACAAGACTATTATAGAAAACTAGAACAGACTGGTACATCTTAAAGCTATTATAGAAGACTAGAACAGGCTGGTACCATCATAAGACTAGAACAGACTGGTACCATCATAAGGCTATTAAAGAAGACTAGAACAGAATGATACCATCATAAGACTAGAACAGACTTTTACCATCATAAGACTATTATAGAAGACTAGAACAGACTTGTAACATCATAAGGCTAGAACAGACTGGTACCATCATAAGACCTATTAAAGAAGGCTAGAACAGACTGGTACCATCATAAGACTTTTATAGAAGACTAGAACAGACTGGTACCATCATAAGGCTAGAACAGACTGGTACCATCATAAAACTATTATAGAAGACTAGAACATACTGGTACCATCATAAGACTATTATAGAAGACTAGAACAGACTGGTACCATCGTAAGGCTGTTATAGAAGACTAGAACAGACTGGTACCATCATAAAACTATTATAGAAGACTAGAACAGACTGGTACCATCATAAGGCTATTAAAGAAGACTAGAACAGAATGATACCATCATAAGACTAGAACAGACTGGTACCATCTGAAGACTATTATAGAAGACTAGAACAGACTGGTACCATCATAAGACTTTTAAAGAAGGCTAGAACAGACTGGTACCATCACAAGACTTTTATAGAAGACTAGAACAGACTGGCACCATCATAAGGCTAGAACAGACTGGTACCATCATAAGACTATTATAGAAGACTAGAACAGACTGGTACTATCATAAGACTAGAATAGACTGGTACCATCATAAGACTATTATAGAAGACTAGAAAAGACTGGTACCATCGTAAGGCTGTTATAGAAGACTAGAAACATACTGGTACCATCATAAGACTATTATAGAAGACTAGAACAGACTGGTACCATCATAAGACTATTATAGAAGACTAGAACAGACTGGTACCATCATAAGGCTATTATAGAAGACTAGAACAGACTGGTACCATCATAAGACTATTATAGAAGACTAGAACAGACTGGTACCATCATAAGGCTATTAAAGAAGGCTAGAACAGAATGATACCATCATAAGACTAGAACAGACTTTTACCATCATAAGACTATTATAGAAGACTATAACAGACTTGTAACATCATAAGGCTAGAACAGACTGGTACCATCATAAGACTATTAAAGAAGGCTAGAACAGACTGGTACCATCATAAGACTTTTATAGAAGACTAGAAACAGACTGAGTACCATCATAAGGCTAGAACAGACTGGTACCATCATAAAACTATCGTTATAGAAGACTAGAACATACTGGTACCATCATAAGACTATTATAGAAGACTAGAACAGACTGGTACCATCGTAAGGCATGTTATAGAAGACTAGAAACAGACTGGTACCATCATAAAACTATTATAGAAGACTAGAACAGACTGGCACCATCATAAGGCTATTATAGAAGACTAGAACAGACTGGTACCATCATAAGACTATTATAGAAGACTAGAACAGACTGGTACCATCGTAAGGCTGTTATAGAAGACTAGAACAGACTGGCACCATCACAAGACTATTATAGAAGACTAGAACAGACTGGTACCATCATAAGACTATTATAGAAGACTAGAACAGACTGGTACCATCATAAGGCTATTATAGAAGACTAGAACAGACTGGTACCATCATAAGACTATTATAGAAGACTAGAACAGACTGGGTACCATCATAAGGCTAGAACAGACTGGTACCATCATAAGGCTATTGTAGAAGACTAGAACAGACTGGTACCATCATAAGTCTATTATAGAAGACCAGAACAGACTGGTACCATCATAAGACTATTATAGAAGACTTGAACAGACTGGTACCAACATAAGGCTATTATAGAAGATTAGAACAGAATGGTACCATCATAAGGATATTACAGAAGACTAAAACAGACTGGTACCATCCTAAGGCTATTATAGAAGACTAGAACAGACTGGTACCATTATAAGGCTATTATAGAAGACTAGAAACAGACTGGTAACATCATAAGACTATTATAGAAGACTAGAACAGACTGGTACCATCATAAGGCTATTATAGAAGACTAGAACAGACTGGTAACATCATAAGGTTATTATAGAAGACTAGAAACAGACTGCTACCATCATAAGACTAGAACAGACTGGTACCATCACAAGGCTAGAACTGACTGCTACCATCATAAGACTATTATAGAAGACTAGAACAGACTGGTACCATCATAAGACTTGAACAGACTGGTACCATCATAAGACTATTATAGAAGACTAGAACAGACTGGTACCATCACAAGACTATTATAGAAGACTAGAACAGACTGGTACCATCATAAGGCTAGAACAGACTACCATCATAAGACTATTATAGAAGACTAGAACAGACTTGTACCATCATAAGACTAGAATAGACTGGTACCATCATAAGACTACTATAGAAGACTAGAACAGACTGGTACCATCATAAGGCTGTTATAGAAGACTAGAACAGACTGGTACCATCATAAGACTATTATAGAAGACTAGAACAGACTGGTACCATCATAAGGCTATTAAAGAAGACTAGAACAGAATGATACCATCATAAGACTAGAACAGACTTTTACCATCATAAGACTATTATAGAAGACTAGAACAGACTTGTAACATCATAAGGCTAGAACAGACTGGTACCATCATAAGACTATTAAAGAAGGCTAGAACAGACCGGTACCATCATAAGACTTTTTATAGAAGACTAGAACAGACTGGTACCATCATAAGGCTAGAACAGACTGGTACCATCATAAGACTATTATAGAAGACTAGAACAGACTGGTACCATCGTAAGGCTGTTATAGAAGACTAGAACAGACTGGTACCATCCTCAAAACTATTATAGAAGACTAGAACAGACTGGCACCATCATAAGACTATTATAGAAGACTAGAACAGACTGGTACCATCATAAGACTATTATAGAAGACTAGAACAGACTGGTACCATCATAAGGCTATTATAGAAGACTAGAACAGACTGGTACCATCATAAGACTATTATAGAAGACTAGAACAGACTGGTACCATCATAAGGCTAGAACAGACTGGTACCATCATAAGACTATTAAAGAAGGCTAGAACAGACTGGTACCATCATAAGACTATTATAGAAGACTAGAACAGACTGGTACCATCATAAGGCTATTGTAGAAGACTAGAACAGACTGGTACCATCATAAGACTATTATAGAAGACCAGAACAGACTGGTACCATCATCAAGCCGCTATTATAGAAGACTAGAACAGACTGGTACCATCATAAGGCGAGAACAGACTGGTACCATAATGCTATTTTAGAAGACTAGAACAGACTGGGTACCATCATAAGACTATTATAGAAGACTAGAACAGACTGGTACCATCATAAGTCTATTATAGAAGGCAAGAACAGACTGGTACCATCATAAGGCTATTATAGAAGACTAGAACAGACTGGTACCATCATAAGGATATTATAGAAGACTAGAACAGACTGGTACCATCATAAGACTATTATAGAAGACTTGAACAGACTGGTACCAACATAAGCCTATTATAGAAGATTAGAACAGAAATGGTACCATCATCACAAGGATATTACAGAAGACTAGAACAGACTGGTACCATCATAAGACTATTATAGAAGACTTGAACAGACTGGTACCAACATAAGGCTATTATAGAAGACTAGAACAGACTGGTACCATCATAAGACTAGAACAGACTGGTACCATCATAAGACTATTATAGAAGACTAGAACAGACTGGTACCATCCTAAGGCTATTATAGAAGACTAGAACAGACTGGTACCATTAAAGGCTATTATAGAAGACTAGAACAGACTGGTACCATCATAAGGCTAGAACAGAGTGGTACCATAATAAAACTATTAAAAAGAAGTCTAGAACAGACTGGTACCATCATAAGACTATTATAGAAGACTAGAACAGACTGGTACCATCATAAGGCTATTATAGAAGACTAGAACAGACTGGTACCATTATAAGGCTATTATAGAAGACTAGAACAGACTGGGAACATCATAAGACTATTATAGAAGACTAGAAACAGACTGGTACCATCACAAGGCTAGAAACTGACTGCTACCATCATAAGACTATTATAGAAGACTAGAACAGACTGGTACCATCATAAGACTTGAACAGACTGGTACCATCATAAGACTATTATAGAAGACTAGAACAGACTGGTACCATCACAAGACTATTATAGAAGACTAGAACAGACTGGTACCATCATAAGGCTAGAACAGACTACCATCATAAGACTATTATAGAAGACTAGAACAGACTTGTACCATCATAAGACTAGAACAGACTGGTACCATCATAAGACTATTATAGAAGACTAGAAACAGACTGGTACCATCATAAGGCTGTTATAGAAGACTAGAAACAGACTGGTACCATCATAAGACTATTATAGAAGACTAGAACAGACTGGTGCATCATAAGGCTATTAAAGAAGACTAGAACAGAATGATACCATCATAAGACTAGAACAGACTTTTACCATCATAAGACTATTATAGAAGACTAGAACAGACTTGTAACATCATAAGGCTAGAACAGACTGGTACCATCATAAGACTATTAAAGAAGGCTAGAACAGACTGGTACCATCATAAGACTTTTATAGAAGACTAGAAACAGACTGGTACCATCATAAGGCTAGAAACAGACTGGTACCATCATAAGACTATTATAGAAGACTAGAAAAGACTGGTACCATCGTAAGGCTGTTATAGAAGACTAGAAACAGACTGGTACCATCATAAAACTATTATAGAAGACTAGAACAGACTGGCACCATCATAAGACTATTATAGAAGACTAGAACAGACTGGTACCATCATAAGACTATTATAGAAGACTAGAACAGACTGGTACCATCATAAGGCTATTATAGAAGACTAGAAACAGACTGGTACCATCCTTAAGACTATTATAGAAGACTAGAACAGACTGGTACCATCATAAGGCTAGAACAGACTGGTACCATCATAAGACTATTAAAGAAGGCTAGAACAGACTGGTACCATCATAAGACTATTATAGAAGACTAGAACAGACTGGTACCATCACAAGGCTATTGTAGAAGACTAGAACAGACTGGTACCATCATAAGACTATTATGAAGACCAGAACGGACTGGTACCATCATAAGGCTATTATAGAAGACTAGAACAGACTGGTACCATCACAAGGCGAGAACAGACTGGTACCATAATGCTATTTTAGAAGACTAGAACAAGACTGGTACCATCATAAGGATATTATAGAAGACTAGAACAGACTGGTACCATCATAAGACTATTATAGAAGACTTCGAAACAGACTGGTACCAACATAAGGCTATTATAGAAGATTAGAAACAGAATGGTACCATCATAAGGATATTACAGAAGACTAGAAACAGACTGGTACCATCATAAGACCATTATAGAAGACTTGAACAGACTGGTACCAACATGAGGCTATTATAGAAGACTAGAACAGACTGGTACCATCATAAGACTAGAACAGACTGGTACCATCATAAGACTATTATAGGAAGACTAGAACAGACTGGTACCATCCTAAGGCTATTATAGAAGACTAGAACAGACTGGTACCATTAAAGGCTATTATAGAAGACTAGAACAGACTGGTACCATCATAAGGCTAGAAACAGAGTGGTACCATAATAAAACTATTAAAGAAGTCTAGAACAGACTGGTACCATCATAAGACTATTATAGAAGACTAGAACAGACTAGGTACCATCATAAGGCTATTATAGAAGACTAGAAACATACTGGTACCATTATAAGGCTATTATAGAAGACTAGAACAGACTGGTAACATCACAAGACTATTATAGAAGACTAGAACAGACTGGTACCATCATAAGGCTATTATAGAAGACTAGAACAGAACTGGTAACATCATAAGGCTATTATAGAAGACTAGAACAGACTGCTACCATCATAAGACTCAGAACAGACTGGTACCATCACAAGGCTAGAAGCGACTGCTACCATCATAAGACTATTAAGAAGACTAGAACAGACTGGTACCATCATAAGACTTGAACAGACTGGTACCATCACTAAGACTATTATAGAAGACTAGAACAGACTGGTACCATCACAAGACTATTATAGAAGACTAGAACAGACTGGTACCATCATAAGGCTAGAACAGACTACCATCATAAGACTATTATAGAAGACTAGAAAACAGACTTGTACCATCATAAGACAACCAGAACAGACTGGTACCATCATAAGACTATTATAGAAGACTAGAACAGACTGGTACCATCATAAGGCTGTTATAGAAGACTAGAACAGACTGGTACCATAATAAGACTATTATAGAAGACTAGAACAGACTGGTACCATCATAAGACTATTATAGAAGACTAGAAGAGACTGGAATACCACCATAAGACTAGAACAGACTGGTACCACTCATAAGGCTATTATAGAAGACTAGAACAGAATGGTACCATCATAAGGGCTATTATAGAAGACTAGAACAGACTGGTACCATCATAAGGCTATGATAGAAGACTAGAAACAGACTGGTACCATCATAAGAATATTATAGAAGACTAGAACAGACTGGTACCAATCATCAGACTGGTACCATCATAAGACTAGTACCATCATAAGACTAGAACAGACTGGTACCATCATAAGGCTATTATAGAAGTCTAGAACAGACTGGTACCATCATAATACCCCTAATATAGAAGACTCGAACAGACAAGTACCATCATAAGGCTAAAACAGACTGGGTAACATCATAAGGCTAGTATAGATGACTAGAACAGACTGGTACCATCATAAGGCTATTATAGAAGACTAGAACAGACTGGTACCACCATAAGACTGAGAACAGACTGGTACCATCATAAGACTAGAACAGACTGGTACCATCATAAGGCTATTATAGAAGACTAGAAATAGACTGGTACCCTCATAAGGCTACTATAGAAGACTAGAACAAACTGGTACAATCATAAGGCTATTATAGAAGACTAGAACAGACTGGTACCATCCTGTAAGACTAGAACAGACTGGTATCATCATAAGACTATTATAGAAAACTAGAACAGACTGGTACATCTTAAAGCTATTATAGAAGACTAGAAACAGGCTGGTACCATCATAAGACTAGAACAGACTGGTCCCATCAGACGAACTATTATAGAAGACAAGAACAGACTGGTCACCATCATGATGCTAGCATAGAAGACTAGAACAGACTGGTACCATCATAGTACTATTATAGAAGACTACAACAGACTGGTACCATCATAAGACTAGAACAGACTGGTACCATCATAAGACTATTATAGAAGACTAGAACAGACTGGTACCATCGTAAGGCGTAAAAGAAGACTAGAACAGACTGGTACCATCATAAAAAACTAAGTATAGAAGACTAGAACAGACTGGTACCATCATAAGACTATTATAGAAGACTAGAACAGACTGGTACCATCATAAGACTATTATAGAAGACTAGAACAGACTGGGTACCATCATAAGGCTATTATAGAAGACTAGAACAGACTGGTCCCAATCATAAGACTATTATAGAAGACAAGAACAGACTGGTACCATCATAAGGCTATTAAAGAAGACTAGAACAGAATGATATCCATCATAAGACTAGAACAGACTGGTACCATCTGGAAGACTATTATAGAAGACTAGGAACAGACTGGTACCATCATAAGGCTAGAACAGACTGGTACCATCATAAGACTTTTAAAGAAGGCTAGAAACAGACTGGTACCATCATAAGACTTTTTATAGAAGACTAGAACAGACTGGCACCATCATAAGGCTAGAACAGACTGGTACCATCACAAGACTATTATAGAAGACTAGAACAGACTGGTACTATCCTGAAGACTAGAATAGACTGGTACCATCATAAGACTATTATAGAAGACTAGAAAAGACTGGCACCATCATAAGACTATTATAGAAGACTAGAACAGACTGGTACCATCATAAGACTATTATAGAAGACTAGAACAGACTGGTACCACTACATTAAAACTATTATAGAAGACTAGAACAGACTGGTACCATCATAAGACTATTATAGAAGACTAGAACAGACTGGTACCATGATAAGACTATTATAGAAGACTAGAACAGAGCTGGTACCATCATAAGGCTATTATAGAAGACTAGAACAGACTGGTACCATCATAAGACTATTATGAAGACTAGAACAGACTGGTACCATCATAAGGCTATTAAAGAAGACTAGAAACAGAATGATACCATCATAAGACTAGAACAGACTTTTACCATCATAAGACTATTATAGAAGACTAGAACAGACTTGTAACATCATAAGGCTGAACAGACTGGTACCATCCGATAAGACTATTAAAGAAGGCTAGAAACAGACTGGTACCATCATAAGACTTTTATGAAGACTAGAACAGACTGGTACCATCATAAGGCTAGAACAGACTGGTACCATCATAAGACTATTATAGACGACTAGAACAGACTGGTACCATCATAAGTCTAGAACTGACTGGTACCATCATAAAACTATTATAGAAGACTAGAAACAGACTGGCACCATCATAAGACTATTATAGAAGACTAGAACAGACTGGTACCAATCCTAAGACTATTATAGAAGACTAGAACAGACTGGTACCATCATAAGGCTATTATAGAAGACTAGAAACAGACTGGTACCATCATAAGACTATTATAGAAGACTAGAACAGACTGGTACCATCATAAGGCTAGAACAGACCGGTACCACTCACAAGACTATTAAAGAAGGCTAGAAACAGACTGGTACCACTCATAAGACTATTATAGAAGACCAGAACAGACTGGTACCATCCTTAAGGCTATTGTAGAAGACTAGAACAGACTGGTGCCACATAAGACTATTATAGAAGACTAGAACAGATGGTACCATCATAAGTCTATTATAGAAGACCAGAACAGACTGGTACCATCATAAGGCTATTATAGAAGACTAGAACAGACTGGTACCATCATAAATGCGAGGAACAGACTGGTACCATAATGCTATTTTAGAAGACTAGAAACAGACTGGTACCATCATAAGACTATTATAGAACTAGAACAGACTGGGTACCATCATAAGTCTATTATAGAAGGCAAGAACAGACTGGTACCATCAAAGGCTATTATAGAAGACTAGGAACAGACTGGTACCATCATAAGGATATTATAGAAGACTAGGGACAGACTGGTACCATCATAAGACTATAAGAAGACTAGAACAGACTGGTACCATCATAAGACTATTCAAAAGAAGGCTAGAAACAGACTGGTACCATCATAAGACTAGAACAGACTGGTACCATCACAAGGCTAGAACTGACTGCTACCATCATAAGACTATTATAGAAGACTTGAAACAGACTGGTACCATCATAAGACTTGGAACAGACTGGTACCATCATACAGACTATTATAGAAGACTAGAAACAGACTGGTACCATCATAAGACTATTATAGAAGACTAGAACAGACTGGTACCATCATAAGGCCGTAAAACAGACTACCATCATAAGACTATTATAGAAGACTAGAACAGACTTGTACCATCATAAGACTAGAATAGACTGGTACCATCATAAGACTATTATAGAAGACTAGAACAGACTGGTACCATCATAAGACTATTATAGAAGACTAGAACAGACTGGTACCATCATAAGGCTAGAACAGACTACCATCTAAGACTATTATAGAAGACTAGAACAGACTTGTACCATCATAAGACTACGAATAGACTGGTACCATCATAAGACTATTATAGAAGACTAGAACAGACCCTGGTACCATCATAAGGCTGTTATAGAAGACTAGAACAGACTGGTACCATAATAAGACTATTATAGAAGACTAGAACAGACTGGTACCATCATTAAGACTATTATAGAAGACTAGAAGAGACTGGTACCACCATAAGACTAGAACAGACTGTTACCATCATAAGGCTATTATAGAAGACTAGAACAGAATGGTACCATCATAAGGCTATTATAGAAGACTAGAACAGACTGGTACCATCATAAGGCTTGATAGAAGACTAGAAACAGACTGGTACCATCATAAGAATATTATAGAAGACTAGAACAGACTGGTACCAATCATCAGACTGGTACCATCATAAGACTAGTACCATCATAAGACTAGAACAGACTGGTACCATCACAAGGCTATTATAGAAGTCTAGAACAGACTGGTAACCCTCATTAAGGCTAACTAACTGAAGACTAGAACAGACTGGTACCATCATAAGGCTACTAAGAAGACTAGAACAGACTGGTACCATCACAAGACTAGTAGAGACTGGTACCATCATAAGGCTATCTATAGAAGACTAGAACAGACTGGTACCATCATAATACTATTATAGAAGACTCCGAACAGACAAGTACCATCATAAGGCTAAAACAGACTGGTAACAACTCATAAGGCTAGTATAGATGACTAGAACAGACTGGTACCATCATGAAGGCTATTATAGAAGACTAGAACAGACTGGTACCACCATAAGACTAGAACAGACTGGTACCATCATAAGGCTATTATAGATGACTAGAACAGACTGGTACCATCATAATGCTATTATAGAAGACTAGAACAGACGGGACCACTCATAATAACATAGATTACAAGAACAGACTGGTAACAATCATAAGACTAGAACAGACTGGCACCATCATAAGACTAGAACAGACTGGTACCATCATAAGCAAGGCTATTATAGAAGACTAGAATAGACTGGTACCCCATAAGGCTACTATAGAAGACTAGAACAAACAGGTACAATCATAAGGCTATTATAGAAGACTAGAACAGACTGGTACCATCATAAGACTATTGCAGAAGACTAGAAACAGACTGGTACCACATAAGGCTCTGGTAAAGAAGACTAGAAACAGAACGATACCATCATAAGACTTAGAAACAGACTTCTTACCATCATAAGGACTATTTAGAAGACCAGAAACAGACTTGTAACATCATAAGGCTAGAAACAGACTGGTACCATCACAAGACTATTAAAGAAGGCTAGAAACAGACTGGTACCATCATAAGACTTTTTACAAAGAAAGACTTGAGGAAACAAAACTGGGTACCACCACAAGGCTAGAAACAGACTGGTACCACCACAAGACTATTATAGAAGACCAGGAAACAGACTGGTACCATCACAAGTCCAGAAACCGACTGGTACCATCATAAAGCTATTATAGAAGGTGACTAAACAGACTGGCGCCATCACCAAGACTATTATAGAAGACTAGTGAACAGACTGGTACCACCACAAGACTATTATAGAAGACTAGAAACAGACTGGTACCACATGCAAGACTATTATAGAAGACCAGGAACAGACCGGTACCACCACAAGGCCATTGTAGAAGACCAGAAACAGACTGGCACCAACACAAGACCATTCTAAAAGACTAGGAACAGACTGGGTACCCAATCACAAGGCCAGAAACAGACCGGGTACCACCACAAGACTATAAAGAAGGCTAGAAACAGACTGGTACCATCATGAAGACTATTATAGAAGACTAGAAACAGACTGGGTACCATCAGGCCGGGTTGTAGAAGACCAGAAACAGACTGGGTGCCACCACAAGACTAGTATAGAAGCACTAGGGGAAACAGACCGGCACCATCACCGCAAGTCTGTTATAGAAGACCAGAACAGACTGGTACCACTCATGCATTATAAGACCAGGAAACAGACTGGTACCACCACAAGGAAGTAGCATAAGAAAAGACCGGTACCATAATGCTACCTTAGAAGACTTATGAAACAGACCGGTACCACATGGCAAGACTATTATAGAAGACCAGAACAGACTGGTACCATCACAAGTCTATTATAGAAGGCAGGAACAGACTGGTACCATCACAAGGCCATTATAGAAGACTCAGAAACAGACTGGTACCATCATAAGGATATTATAGAAGACTAGGTACAGGCACTGCAGTACCCATCACGTAAGACTATTATAAAGACTTGAACAGACTGGTACCAACATAGGCTATTATATAGAAGACTAGGGAACAGACTGGTACCATCACACGACTCAGAAACAGACTGGTACCATCACAAGGCTCAGAAACTGACTGCTACCACCATAAGACTATTATAGAAGACCAGAAACAGACTGGTACCATCATAAGACTCCTGGAACATGAGACTGGGCCCACCACAAGACTAAGTTTGGTAGAAGAGAGAAAAGACTGGTACACATGACTATTATAGAAGACTAGAACAGACTTGGGTACCATCAAAAGCAGCTAGAACAGACTACCACCACAAGACTATTATAGAAGACTAGAACACAGACTTGTACCAACACAAGACTAAACAGACTGGTACCACCACAAGACTATTGCAGAAGACTAGGAAACAGACTGGTGCCCATCACATAAGACTATTATAGAAGACTAGAAACAGACTGCTTTACCATCATAAGGCCACAGAACAGACTACTCATCATAAGACTATTATAGAAGACTAGGAACAGACTTGTACCATCATAAGACTACTGGGAATAGACTGGAAGTACCACTACAAGACTACTAGAAGACTAAACAGACTGGTACCATCATAAGGCTAAGTTATAGAAGACAGAAACAGACTGCACCATAATAAGACTATTATAGAAGACTAGAAACAGACTGGTACCACCACAAGACTATTATAGAAGACTAGAAGAGACTGGTACCACCACAAGACTAGAACAGACTGGTACCATCATAAGGCCATTATAGAAGACCAGAGAACAGAATATACCATCATAAGGCTAATATTATAGAAGACTAGAATGACTGGTACCATCATAAGGCTATGATAGAAGATTAGAACAGACTGGTACCACTACAAGACTAGTACCACTACAAGACTAGAAACAGACTGGGTACCATCATAAGGCTATTATAGAAGTTCAGAACAGACTGGTACCTCACAAGGC
>NW_025549567.1:0-68155 GCF_905237065.1 Salmo salar | reverse complement strand
TGTCTTTAAAGGTTTCACAACCTAATTTACTGGCTAATTTACTGGACAGACCAATCAACTGAAGGCAAAGTAAAAATAAAAAGATTGAGTTGGAAAATTGAGTTGTCCCTGTGTCCTTTGGATGGTGAACAAGAGGAGAGACTTGACAATAATATAGAGATGTGATCGTTATACAAAATGTAAGAAAAGTTTTTAAATTATTATGTTTTAGTTCGAACATTATATGTTTGGGCTTCTTGTGGTCAATTTGCAGTCTTCTATTTTGTATTCCTTTTTCTCTCCAATTTCTGTGATATACAATTGGTAGTTACAGTCTTGTTCCATCGCTGCAACTCCCCTACGTACTCGGAGAGGGCAAAGGTCGAGAGCCATGTCCTCTGAAATAACCCTGCCAAGCCGCACTGCTTCTTCGACACACTGCCCGCTTAACCTGGAGCCAGCCGCACCAGAGGAAATGTCAGAGGAAACACCGTCCAACTGGCAACCGAAGTCAACTTGCCTGTGCCAGGCCCGCCACAAGGAGTCGCTAGAGCGCGATGGGACAAGGAAATCCCGGCCGGCAAAACCCTCCCTAATCAAAACAGAGCTAGGGCCACATTGTCGTCGCCTCATGGGTGTCCCGGTCACGATTGGCTGTAACACAGCCTGGGATCGAACCCGGGGCTGTTAGTGACACCTCAAGCACTGCGATCCAGTGCCTTAGACCGCTGCGCCACTCGGGAGGCCCTACAAATGATTATTTATGAATATGTTCCTGGCCCCCGTTCATCCACTCCAGCTGAATCTAGTTGATAATCCCTGGTGTATTGTGTTGTGCTGTGAATCAAAAGGCAGCAACATACATGTTACGTTATTGATGTTACTGATGTTACCCCTGCTAGTGCTTTGTTTACCTTTCACACTTTCCAAACACACTTTATCACTCTCTCTGTCATCAATCACTGATAAGGATAAGAGCAATAACATCCTAATGTACTCTCATCCATCATATCTCTCTGCTTGTGAATGCATGAGAAGGACCCAGGTACAAATACTCAAACTGGACAGTTTTATCTCCATCTCTTCATTCAAAGACTCAATCATGGACACTCTTACTGACAGTTGTGGCAGCTTTTGCGTGATGTATTGTTGTCTCTACCTTCTTGCCCTTTGTGCTGTTGACTGTGCCCAATAATGTTTTGTACCATGTTTTGTGCTACTACCATGTTGTGCTGCTACCATGTTGTTGTCATGTTGTGTTGCTGTGTTGTCATGTGTTGCTGCCTTGCTATGTTGTTGTCTTAGGACTGTCTGTCGTGATGTGTGTTTTGTCCCTATATTTATATTGTATTTATTAGGTCCCTGCAGGGGCCTTTTGGTAGGCCGTCATTGTAAATAAGACTTTGTTCTTAACTGACTTGCCTGGTTAAATAAAATAAATAAAATAAAAATAGACAGTTCATTGTGCTGTTTTCCAAACAGCAGACGATAAACAGTGTCTTCCTTCACCACCTTGGGAATGAAAGCAGGCATGGCACCTACACTAGCTGGCTGGATGAATGACATTATGTTTCGGTCCAGCATGGCTTTACTGAGAACAAACAATGAGTGGGTCTGAGGTTGGAAGAGGTGGGAAGAGAAACGTTGGGAAGCAGTGGTGGTTCGGTGAATCGTATGGTTCCCAGCCCCTTCTCGCAGCGAGGTAATCCTGCCTAATGTCGGCCTCTCCTTTCAAAGGACAGGTTCTGAGTCTCAATGTTTTCCCTAGATATTATCATAGGCGTGGTGTGTACGCCTGTCGGTCTAACTATGAACAAGGACAGCTTATAGGGGTCCCCGAAACCTGGGTAGAGCTGGCTAAGTGAACAAGGACAGCCTACAGGGGTCCCTAAACCTGGGTAGAGCTCCCAGTCTCAGCGAAGCAGCACAGTGTTTCCCAACATACTGTCTGAGACATCTTGACATCTTGAGGTCCAGGCTGGAGGGTGTGTCAGCCCGCCTGCCTGCCTTTTTGTCCAGGTCCTGGGGGTAATGCCCCATATTGTCCTGGGGGTAACCTGCCCATATTGTCCTGGGGGTAACCTGCCCCATCTTCCTGTAGCTCAGTTGGTAGAGCATGGTGTGTGCAACGCCAGGGTTGTGGGTTTGATTCCCACGGGGGCCAGTACAAACAAAAAAAGAATTAAAAAAGGCATGAAATGAAATGTATGCATTCACTACTGTAAGTCGCTCTGGATAAGAGTGTCTGCTAAATGACTAAAATGTAAAAATGTTGTCCTGGGGGTAACCTGCCCCATTTTGTCCTGGGCCTGTAGAGGTGTGATTCAGGCCTGTGTGGTCAATCAGCCTGCTTGTCGTTGTCCTGGGCTGCCCCTGGGGCTCGCTTGTGTAAAACCTGGGGCCTCTTAAGATAAACACAGGATTTACGTGACAGGCATAGGGGTCTTGCTGAGCATACAGAGCTGACACAGCGGGGCCCCCATCCACAGAGAAGAGTAGTGCACTATGTAGGGACTAGGGTGCAATTTGGGACACATCCATTGTCTAAGACATCTTGAGAGTCCCAGGGTGGAGAGGTGTTTCAGCCTGCCTGTCTGCCTATGTGTCACGTCCTGACCATAGAGAGCTTGTATTTTCTATGGTAGAGTAGGTCAGGGCGTGACTGGTTTTTTTGTCTAGTTTAATTTTTCTATGTTATGTTCTAGTTTATTTTTTCTTTGTTGGGGTTTTCTGTATGATTCCCAATTAGAGGCAGCTGGTCATCATTGTCTCTAATTGGGGATCATATTAAAGTAGTTGTTTCTCCCACTTGTGTTTTGTGGGAGATTATTTTTGAGTTAGTGCATGTTGCACCTCTTCGTCACGGTTTGTTGTTTTGTTTATGGTTTATTGTATGTCTTGCATAGTTTTACATTAAAATAAATGATGTGGAACGATACCCACGCTGCGCATTAGTCTCATTCAAATGACGGACGTGACAGAATCTCTCACCACCAAAGGACCAAGCAGCCTGGCCAGGAGTGGACATGGAAGAGATCCTGGATGGCAAGGGACCCTGGACGCAGATTGGGGAGTATCGCTGTCCAAGGGAGGAGATAGAGGCAGCAAAGAGGAACGGCGACGCTACGAGGAATTAGCACGGAAACAACGGAGCCCGAGAGGCAGCTCCCAAAAACACGGAGTGGTCGACGGAGCCGAGGGGTGAACCAGAGCCAGTCAGGGAGTCCAGTGAGGTACTCGACGAAAGATTCCGGAGAGAGGTGTTGGCGTTGAGAGCGCTGCAGAGTGGGCGTGCTTACCGTGGGGAGCGTGTGACCAGTCAGGCACCGTGTTATGCGGTGATGCACACTGTGCCTGCGCCCCGCATTTGCCGTGCTAGAGTGGGCATTCAGCCAGGACGGGTTGTGCCGGCTCAGCGCTCCTGGTCTCCAGTACGCCTCCTCGGTCCAGGATATCCTGCGCCAGCTCTACGCACTGTGTCGCCAGTGCGCATTCACAGCCCAGTTCGTCCTGTGCCAGCGCCCCGCATTTGCCGGGCTAAAGTGAGCGTTCAGCCAGGACGGGTTGTGCCAGCTCTACGCTCCAGACCTCCAGTGCGCCTCCACAGTCCATGCGGAACGATACCCACGCTGCGCCTTGGTCTCATTCAAACAACGGACGTGACACTATGTCCTGGTCCTGTCGGGTAATCTGCCTCCTATTGTCCTTGTCCTGGGGTTAACAAGTCTCGTATTTTCCCTAGTCCTATGGGGTAACCTGACTCATTTTGTCCTAGTCCTGTGGGGTAACCTGACTCGTATTTTCCTGGTCCTGGGGGCAACCTGTCTCGTATTGTCCTGGCCGGCAACCTGTCTCGTATTGTCCTGGTCCTGGGAGTAACCTGTCTGGTATTGTCCTGGTCCTGGGGGGTAACCTGTCTGGTATTGTCCTGGTCCTGGAGGGTAACCTGTCTGGTATTGTCCTGGTCCTGGGGTTAACCTGCCTCACATTGTGGAGGTTATTGGTGTTGCTTGTCTCCTTGTCCAGGGCTGCCCTGGGAGCATCGTGAAGCAGCAGCAGCAGTCTGTGAAGCATTCCCAGATACTCTCCCACCTGGGGATTCCTGCCTCACACCGTCCCTCTATAGATTCCTGCCTCAAACCGTCCCTCTATAGATTCCTGCCTCACACCGTCCCTCTATAGATTCCTGCCTCACACCGTCCCTCTATAGATTCCTGCCTCACACCGTCCCTCTATAGATTCCTGCCTCACACCGTCCCTCTATAGATTCCTGCCTCACACCGTCCCTCTATAGATTCCTGCCTCACACCGTCCCTCTATAGATTCCTGCCTCAAACCGTCCCTCTATAGATTCCTGCCTCACACCATCCCTCTATAGATTCCTGCCTCACACCGTCCCTCTACAGATTCCTGCCTCACCACGTCCCTCTATAGATTCCTGCCTCAAACCGGTCCCTCTATAGATTCCTGCCTCACACCGTCCCTCTATAGGTTCCTGCCTCACACCGTCCCTCTATAGGTTCCTGCCTCAAACCGTCCCTCTATAGATTCCTGCCTCAAACCGTCCCTCTATAGATTCCTGCCTCAAACCGTCCCTCTATAGATTCCTGCCTCACAACATCCCTCTATAGATTCCTGCATCACACCGTCCCTCTATAGATTCCTGCCTCACACCGTCCCTCTATAGATTCCTGCCTCACACTGTCCCTCTAGATTCCTGCCTCAAACCGTCCCTCTATAGGTTCCTGCCTCAAACCGTCCCTCTATAGGTTCCTGCATCACACCGTCCCTCTATAGATTCCTGCCTCACACCATCCCTCTACAGATTCCTGCCTCAAACCGTCCCTCTATAGATTCCTGCCTCAAACCGTCCCTCTATAGATTCCTGCCTCACAACGTCCCTCTATAGATTCCTGCATCACACCGTCCCTCTATAAATTCCTGCATCACACCGTCCCTCTATAGATTCCTGCCTCACACCGTCCCTCTATAGATTCCTGCCTCACACTGTCCCTCTAGATTCCTGCCTCAAACCGTCCCTCTATAGGTTCCTGCCTCAAACCGTCCCTCTATAGGTTCCTGCATCACACCGTCCCTCTATAGATTCCTGCCTCACACCATCCCTCTACAGATTCCTGCCTCAAACCGTCCCTCTATAGATTCCTGCCTCACACCGTCCCTCTATAGATTCCTGCCTCAAACCGTCCCTCTATAGATTCCTGCCTCAAACCGTCCCTCTATAGATTCCTGCCTCAAACCGTCCCTCTATTGATTCCTGCATCACACCGTCCCTCTATAGATTCCTGCCTCACACCGTCCCTCTATAGATTCCTGCCTCACACCGTCCCTCTAGATTCCTGCCTCAAACCGTCCCTCTATAGGTTACTGCCTCAAACCGTCCCTCTATAGGTTCCTGCCTCACACCGTCCCTCTATAGATTCCTGCCTCACACCGTCCCTCTATAGGTTCCTGCATCACACCGTCCCTCTATAGGTTCCTGCCTCACACCGTCCCTCTATAGGTTCCTGCCTCAAACAGTCCCTCTATAGATTCCTGCGTCACACCGTCCCTCTACAGATTCCTGCCTCAAACCGTCCCTCTATAGATTCCTGCCTCACACCGTCACTCTATAGATTCCTGCCTCAAACCGTCCCTCTATAGATTCCTGCCTCACACGTCCCTCTATAGATTCCTGCCTCAAACCGGTCCCTCTATAGATTCCTGCCTCAAACCGTCCCTCTATAGATTCCTGCCTCACACCGTCCCTCTATAGATTCCTGCCTCACACAGTCCCTCTATAGGTTCCTGCCTCACACCGTCCCTCTATGGTTCCTGCCTCACACCGGCCCTCTATAGATTCCTGCCTCACACCGTCCCTCTATAGATTCCTGCCTCACACCGTCCATCTATAGGTTCCTGCCTCACACCGTCCATCTATAGGTTCCTGCCTCAAACCGTCCCTCTATAGGTTCCTGCCTCACACCGTCCCTCTATAGGTTCCTGCCTCACACCGTCCCTCTATAGATTCCTGCCTCACACCGTCCCTCTATAGATTCCTGCCTCAAACCGTCCCTCTATAGATTCCCTGCCTCAAAACGTCCCTCTATAGGTTCCTGCCTCAAACCGTCCCTCTATAGATTCCTGCCTCACACCGTCCCTCTATAGATTCCTGCCTCACACCGTCCCTCTACAGATTCCTGCCTCAAACCGTCCCTCTACAGATTCCTGCCTCAAACCGTCCCTCTACAGATTCCTGCCTCAAACTGTCCCTCTATAGATTCCTGCCTCACACCGTCCCTCTATAGATTCCTGCCTCAAACCGTCCCTCTATAGATTCCTGCCTCAAAACGTCCCTCTATAGATTCCTGCCTCAACACCGTCCCTCTATAGGTTCCTGCCTCACACTGTCCCTCTATAGATTCCTGCCTCACACCGTCCCTCTATAGATTCCTGCCTCAACCCTCCCTCTATAGATTCCTGCCTCAAACGTCCCTCTATAGATTCCTGCCTCAAACCGTCCCTCTATAGATTCCTGCCTCACACGTCCCTCTATAGATTCCTGCCTCACACCATCCATCTATAGATTCCTGCCTCAAACCGTCCCTCTACAGATTCCTGCCTTACACCGTCCCTCTACAGATTCCTGCCTCAAACCGTCCCTCTATAGATTCCTGCCTCACACGTCCCTCTATAGATTCCTGCCTCAAACCGTCCCTCTATAGATTCCTGCCTCACAACGTCCCTCTATAGATTCCTGCATCACACCGTCCCTCTATAGATTCCTGCATCACACCGTCCCTCTATAGATTCCTGCCTCACATCGTCCCTCTATAGATTCCTTCCTCACACTGTCCCTCTAGATTCCTGCCTCAAACCGTCCCTCTATAGGTGCCTGCCTCAAACCGTCCCTCTATAGGTTACTGCCTCAAACCGTCCCTCTATAGGTTCCTGCCTCACACCGTCCCTCTATAGATTCCTGCCTCACACCGTCCCTCTATAGGTTCCTGCATCACACCGTCCCTCTATAGGTTCCTGCCTCACACCGTCCCTCTATAGGTTCCTGCCTCACACCGTCCCTCTATAGGTTCCTGCCTCAAACCGTCCCTCTATAGATTCCTGCGTCACACCGTCCCTCTACAGATTCCTGCCTCAAACCGTCCCTCTATAGATTCCTGCCTCACACCGTCACTCTATAGATTCCTGCCTCAAACCGTCCCTCTATAGATTCCTGCCTCACACGTCCCTCTATAGATTCCTGCCTCAAACCGTCCCTCTATAGATTCCTGCCTCAAACCGTCCCTCTATAGATTCCTGCCTCACACCGTCCCTCTATAGATTCCTGCCTCACACCGTCCCTCTATAGGTTCCTGCCTCAAACCGTCCCTCTATAGGTTCCTGCCTCATACCGGCCCTCTATAGATTCCTGCCTCACACCGTCCCTCTATAGATTCCTGCCTCACACCGTCCCTCTATAGGTTCCTGCCTCAAACCGTCCCTCTATAGGTTCCTGCCTCACACCGTCCCTCTATAGGTTCCTGCCTCACACCGTCCCTCTATAGATTCCTGCCTCACACCGTCCCTCTATAGATTCCCCCTGCCTCAAACCGTCCCTCTATAGATTCCTGCCTCAAAACGTCCCTCTATAGGTTCCTGCCTCAAACCGTCCCTCTATAGATTCCTGCCTCACACCGTCCCTCTATAGATTCCTGCCTCACACCGTCCCTCTACAGATTCCTGCCTCAAACTGTCCCTCTACAGATTCCTGCCTCAAACTGTCCCTCTACAGATTCCTGCCTCAAACTGTCCCTCTATAGATTCCTGCCTCACATCGTCCCTCTATAGATTCCTGCCTCAAACCGTCCCTCTATAGATTCCTGCCTCAAAACGTCCCTCTATAGATTCCTGCCTCAACACCGTCCCTCTATAGGTTCCTGCCTCACACTGTCCCTCTATAGATTCCTGCCTCACACCGTCCCTCTATAGATTCCTGCCTCAACCCTCCCTCTATAGATTCCTGCCTCAAACCGGGTCCCTCTATAGATTCCTGCCTCAAACCGTCCCTCTATAGATTCCTGCCTCACACGTCCCTCTATAGATTCCTGCCTCACACCATCCATCTATAGATTCCTGCCTCAAACCGTCCCTCTACAGATTCCTGCCTTACACCGTCCCTCTACAGATTCCTGCCTCAAACCGTCCCTCTATAGATTCCTGCCTCACACGTCCCTCTATAGATTCCTGCCTCAAACCGTCCCTCTATAGATTCCTGCCTCACAACGTCCCTCTATAGATTCCTGCATCACACCGTCCCTCTATAGATTCCTGCATCACACCGTCCCTCTATAGATTCCTGCCTCACATCGTCCCTCTATAGATTCCTTCCTCACACTGTCCCTCTAGATTCCTGCCTCAAACCGTCCCTCTATAGGTTCCTGCCTCACACCGTCCCTCTATAGGTTCCTGCCTCACACCGTCCCTCTATAGGTTCCTGCCTCAAACCGTCCCTCTATAGGTTCCTGCCTCAAACCGTCCCTCTATAGATTCCTGCCTCACACCGTCCCTCTACAGATTCCTGCCTCAAACCGTCCCTCTATAGATTCCTGCCTCACACCGTCCCTCTATAGATTCCTGCCTCACACGTCCCTCTATAGATTCCTGCCTCAAACCGTCCCTCTATAGATTCCTGCCTCAAACCGTCCCTCTATAGATTCCTGCCTCACCCGTCCCTCTATAGATTCCTGCCTCACACCGTCCCTCTATAGGTTCCTGCCTCACACCGTCCCTCTATAGGTTCCTGCCTCACACCGTCCCTCTATAGGTTCCTGCCTCATACCGGCCCTCTATAGATTCCTGCCTCACACCGTCCCTCTACAGATTCCTGCCTCAAACTGTCCCTCTACAGATTCCTGCCTCAAACTGTCCCTCTACAGATTCCTGCCTCAAACTGTCCCTCTATAGATTCCTGCCTCACACCGTCCCTCTATAGATTCCTGCCTCAAACCGTCCCTCTATAGATTCCTGCCTCAAAACGTCCCTCTATAGATTCCTGCCTCAAACCGTCCCTCTATATGTTCCTGCCTCACACTGTCCCCTCTATAGATTCCTGCCTCACACCGTCCCTCTATAGATTCCTGCCTCAACCCTCCCTCTATAGATTCCTGCCTCAAACCGTCCCTCTATAGATTCCTTCCTCAAACCGGTCCCTCTATAGATTCCTGTCTCACACCGTCCCTCTATAGATTGCTGCCTCACACCGTCCCTCTATAGATTCCTGCTTCAACACCGTCCCTCTATAGATTCCTGCCTCAAACCGTCCCTCTATAGATTCCTGCCTCACACCGTCCCTCTATAGATTCCTGCCTCAAACCGTCCCTCTATAGATTCCTGCCTCAAAACGTCCCTCTATAGGTTCCTGCCTCAAACCGTCCCTCTATAGATTCCTGCCTCACACCGTCCCTCTATAGATTCCTGCCTCACACCGTCCCTCTACAGATTCCTGCCTCAAACCGTCCCTCTACAATTCCTGCCTCAAACTGTCCCTCTACAGATTCCTGCCTCAAACTGTCCCTCTATAGATTCCTGCCTCACATCGTCCCTCTATAGATTCCTGCCTCAAACCGTCCCTCTATAGATTCCTGCCTCAAAACGTCCCTCTATAGATTCCTGCCTCAACACTCGTCCCTCTATAGGTTCCTGCCTCACACTGTCCCCTCTATAGATTCCTGCCTCACACCGTCCCTCTATAGATTCCTGCCTCAACCCTCCCTCTATAGATTCCTGCCTCAAACCGTCCCTCTATAGATTCCTGCCTCAAACCGTCCCTCTATAGATTCCTGCCTCACCGTCCCTCTATAGATTCCTGCCTCACACCGTCCATCTATAGATTCCTGCCTCAAACCGTCCCTCTACAGATTCCTGCCTTACACCGTCCCTCTACAGATTCCTGCCTCAAACCGTCCCTCTATAGATTCCTGCCTCACACGTCCCTCTATAGATTCCTGCCTCAAACCGTCCCTCTATAGATTCCTGCCTCACAACGTCCCCTCTATAGATTCCTGCATCACACCGTCCCTCTATAGATTCCTGCATCACACCGTCCCTCTATAGATTCCTGCCTCACATCGTCCCTCTATAGATTCCTTCCTCACACTGTCCCTCTAGATTCCTGCCTCAAACCGTCCCTCTATAGGTTCCTGCCTCACACCCGTCCCTCTATAGGTTCCTGCCTCACACCGTCCCTCTATAGGTTCCTGCCTCAAACCGTCCCTCTATAGGTTCCTGCCTCAAACCGTCCCTCTATAGATTCCCTGCCTCACACCGTCCCTCTACAGATTCCTGCCTCAAACCGTCCCTCTATAGATTCCTGCCTCACACCGTCCCTCTATAGATTCCTGCCTCACACGTCCCTCTATAGATTCCTGCCTCAAACCGTCCCTCTATAGATTCCTGCCTCAAACCGTCCCTCTATAGATTCCTGCCTCACACCGTCCCTCTATAGATTCCTGCCTCACACCGTCCCTCTATAGGTTCCTGCCTCACACCGTCCCTCTATGGTTCCTGCCTACACCGTCCCTCTATAGGTTCCTGCCTCATACCGGCCCTCTATAGATTCCTGCCTCACACCGTCCCTCTACAGATTCCTGCCTCAAACTGTCCCTCTACAGATTCCTGCCTCAAACTGTCCCTCTACAGATTCCTGCCTCAAACTGTCCCTCTATAGATTCCTGCCTCACACCGTCCCTCTATAGATTCCTGCCTCAAACCGTCCCTCTATAGATTCCTGCCTCAAAACGTCCCTCTATAGATTCCTGCCTCAAACCGTCCCTCTATATGTTCCTGCCTCACACTGTCCCTCTATAGATTCCTGCCTCACACCGTCCCTCTATAGATTCCTGCCTCAACCCTCCCTCTATAGATTCCTGCCTCAAACCGTCCCTCTATAGATTCCTTCCTCAAACCGTCCCTCTATAGATTCCTGTCTCACACCGTCCCTCTATAGATTGCTGCCTCACACCGTCCCTCTATAGATTCCTGCCTCAACACCGTCCCTCTATAGATTCCTGCCTCAAACCGTCCCTCTATAGATTCCTGCCTCAAACCGTCCCTCTATAGATTCCTGCCTCAACCGTCCCTCTATAGATTCCTGCCTCAAACCGTCCCTCTATAGATTCCTGCCTCACACCGTCCCTCTATAGATTCCTGCCTCACACGTCCCTCTATAGATTCCTGCCTCACACCATCCATCTATAGATTCCTGCCTCAAACCGTCCCTCTACAGATTCCTGCCTCACACCGTCCCTCTACAGATTCCTGCCTCAAACCGTCCCTCTATAGATTCCTGCCTCACACGTCCCTCTATAGGTTCCTGCCTCACACCGTCCCTCTATAGGTTCCTGCCTCAAACCGTCCCTCTATAGATTCCTGCCTCACACCGTCCCTCTACAGATTCCTGCCTCAAACCGTCCCTCTATAGATTCCTGCCTCACACCGTCCCTCTATAGATTCCTGCCTCAAACCGTCCCTCTATAGATTCCTGCCTCAAACCGTCCCTCTATAGATTCCTGCCTCACACCGTCCCTCTATAGATTCCTGCCTCACACCGTCCCTCTATAGGTTCCTGCCTCATACCGGCCCTCTATAGATTCCTGCCTCACACCGTCCCTAAATAGATTCCTGCCTCACACCGTCCCTCTATAGGTTCCTGCCTCAAACCGTCCCTCTATAGGTTCCTGCCTCACAAAGTCCCTCTATAGATTCCTGCCTCACACCGTCCCTCTATAGATGCCTACCTCACACCGTCCCTCTATAGATTCCTGCCTCAAACCGTCCCTCTATAGATTCCTGCCTCAAAACGTCCCTCTATAGATTCCTGCCTCAAACCGTCCCTCTATAGATTCCTGCCTCACACCGTCCCTCTATAGATTCCTGCCTCACCCGTCCCTCTACAGATTCCTGCCTCAAACCGTCCCTCTACAGATTCCTGCCTCAAACTGTCCCTCTACAGATTCCTGCCTCAAACTGTCCCTCTATAGATTCCTGCCTCACACCGTCCCTCTATAGATTCCTGCCTCAAAACGTCCCTCTATAGATTCCTCCCTCAAAACGTCCCTCTATAGATTCCTGCCTCAAACCGTCCCTCTATAGGTTCCTGCCTCACACTGTCCCTCTATAGATTCCTGCCTCACACCGTCCCTCTATAGATTCCTGCCTCAAACCGTCCCTCTATAGATTCCTGCCTCAAACCGTCCCTCTATAGATTCCTGCCTCAAACCGTCCCTCTATAGATTCCTTCCTCACACCGTCCCTCTATAGTTGCTGCCTCACACCGTCCCTCTATAGATTCCTGCTTCAACACCGTCCCTCTATAGATTCCTGCCTCAAACCGTCCCTCTATAGATTCCTGCCTCAAACCGTCCCTCTATAGATTCCTGCCTCACCGTCCCTCTACAGATTCCTGCCTCAAACCGTCCCTCTATAGATTCCTGCCTCACACGTCCCTCTATGGGTTCCTGCCTCACACCGTCCCTCTATAGATTCCTGCCTCAAACTGCGTCCCTCTATAGATTCCTGCCTCACACGTCCCTCTATAGATTCCTGCCTCACACCATCCATCTATAGATTCCTGCCTCAAACCGTCCCTCTACAGATTCCTGCCTTACACCGTCCCTCTACAATTCCTGCCTCAAACCGTCCCTCTATAGATTCCTGCCTCACACGTCCCTCTATAGATTCCTGCCTCAAACCGTCCCTCTATAGATTCCTGCCTCACAACGTCCCTCTATAGATTCCTGCATCACACCGTCCCTCTTTAGATTCCTGCATCACACCGTCCCTCTATAATTCCTGCCTCACACCGTCCCTCTATAGATTCCTTCCTCACACTGTCCCTCTTGATTCCTGCCTCAAACCGTCCCTCTATAGGTTCCTGCCTCAAACCGTCCCTCTATAGGTTCCTCATCACACCGTCCCTCTATAGATTCCTGCCTCACACCGTCCCTCTAAGATTCCTGCCTCACACTGTCCCTCTAGATTCCTGCCTCAAACCGTCCCTCTATGGTTCCATCACACCGTCCCTCTATAGATTCCTGCCTCACACCATCCCTCTACAGATTCCTGCCTCAAACCGTCCCTCTATAGATTCCTGCCTCACACCGTCCCTCTATAGATTCCTGCCTCAAACCGTCCCTCTATAGATTCCTGCCTCAAACCGTCCCTCTATAGATTCCTGCCTCAAACCGTCCCTCTATTGATTCCTGCATCACACCGGGTCCCTCTATAGATTCCTGCCTCACACCGTCCCTCTATAGATTCCTGCCTCACACCGTCCCTCTATAGATTCCTGCCTCACACCGTCCCTCTAGGTTCCTGCCTCAAACCGTCCCTCTATAGGTTCCTGCCTCACACCGTCCCTCTATAGGTTCCTGCCTCACACCGTCCCTCTATAGATTCCCTGCATCACACCGTCCCTCTATAGGTTCCTGCCTCACACCGTCCCTCTATAGGTTCCTGCCTCACACCGTCCCTCTATAGTTCCTGCCTCACACCGTCCCTCTATCAGATTCCTGCGTCACACCGTCCCTCTACAGATTCCTGCCTCAAACCGTCCCTCTATAGATTCCTGCCTCACACCGTCACTCTATAGATTCCTGCCTCAAACCGTCCCTCTATAGGTTCCTGCCTCAAACCGTCCCTCTATAGATTCCTGCCTCAAACCGTCCCTCTATAGATTCCTGCCTCAAAACGTCCTCTATAGGTTCCTGCCTCAAACCGTCCCTCTCATAGTTCCTGCATCACACCGTCCCTCTATAGATTCCTGCCTCACACCCTCCCTCTACAGATTCCTGCCTCAAACCGTCCCTCTACAGATTCCTGCCTCAAACTGTCCCTCTACAATTCCTGCCTCAAACTGTCCCTCTATAGATTCCTGCCTCACACCGTCCCTCTATAGATTCCTGCCTCAAACCGTCCCTCTATAGATTCCTGCCTCAAAACGTCCCTCTATAGATTCCTGCCTCAACACCGTCCCTCTATAGGTTCCTGCCTCACACTGTCCCTCTATAGATTCCTGCCTCACACCGTCCCTCTAAGATTCCTGCCTAAACCCTCCCTCTATAGATTCCTGCCTCAAACCGTCCCTCTATAGATTCCTGCCTCAAACTGTCCCTCTATAGATTCCTGCCTCACACGTCCCTCTATAGATTCCTGCCTCACACCGTCCATCTATAGATTCCTGCCTCAAACCGTCCCTCTGCAATTCCTGCCTTACACCGTCCTCTACAGATTCCTGCCTCAAACCGTCCCTCTATAGATTCCTGCCTCACACCGTCCCTCTATGGGTTCCTGCCTCACACCGTCCCTCTACAGATTCCTGCATCAAACTGTCCCTCTATAGGTTCCTGCCTCATACCGGCCCTCTACAGATTCCTGCCTCAAACTGTCCCTCTATAGATTCCTGCCTCACACCGTCCCTCTATAGATTCCTGCCTCAAACCGTCCCTCTATAGATTCCTGCCTCAAAACGTCCCTCTATAGATTCCTGCCTCAAAACCGTCCCTCTATAGGTTTCCTGCCTCACACTGTCCCTCTATAGATTCCTGCCTCACACCGTCCCTCTATAGATTCCTGCCTCACACGTCCCTCTATAGATTCCTGCCTCAAACCGTCCCTCTATAGATTCCTGCCTCACACGTCCCTCTATAGATTCCTGCCTCACACCGTCCATCTATAGATTCCTGCCTCAAACCGTCCCTCTACAGATTCCTGCCTTACACCGTCCCTCTACAGATTCCTGCCTCAAACCGTCCCTCTATAGATTCCTGCCTCACACCGTCCCTCTATAGGTTCCTGCCTCACACCGTCCCTCTACAGATTCCTGCCTCAAACTGTCCCTCTATAGATTCCTGCCTCACACCGGTCCCTCTATAGATTCCTGCCTCAAACCGTCCCTCTATAGATTCCTGCCTCAAAACGTCCCTCTATAGATTCCTGCCTCAAACCGTCCCTCTATATGTTCCTGCCTCACACTGTCCCTCTATAGATTCCTGCCTCACACCGTCCTTCTATAGATTCCTGCCTCAACCCTCCCTCTATAGATTCCTGCCTCAAACCGTCCCTCTATAGATTCCTTCCTCAAACCGTCCCTCTATAGATTCCTGTCTCACACCGTCCCTCTATAGATTGCTGCCTCACACCGTCCCTCTATAGATTCCTGCCTCAACACCGTCCCTCTATAGATTCCTGCCTCAAACCGTCCCTCTATAGATTCCTGCCTCAAACCGGTCCCTCTATAGTTCCTGCCTCACACGTCCCTCTATAGATTCCTGCCTCAAACCGTCCCTCTATAGATTCCTGCCTCACACCGTCCCTCTATAGATTCCTGCCTCACACGTCCCTCTATAGATTCCTGCCTCACACCATCCATCTATAGATTCCTGCCTCAAACCGTCCCTCTATAGATTCCTGCCTCACACCGTCCCTCTACAGATTCCTGCCTCAAACCGTCCCTCTATAGATTCCTGCCTCACACGTCCCTCTATAGGTTCCTGCCTCACACCGTCCCTCTATAGGTTTCCTGCCTCAAACCGTCCCTCTATAGATTCCTGCCTCACACCGTCCCTCTACAATTCCTGCCTCAAACCGTCCCTCTATAGATTCCTGCCTCACACCGTCCCTCTATAGATTCCTGCCTCAAACCGTCCCTCTATAGATTCCTGCCTCAAACCGTCCCTCTATAGTTCCTGCCTCACACCGTCCCTCTATAGATTCCTGCCTCACACCGTCCCTCTATAGGTTCCTGCCTCACACCGTCCCTCTATAGGTTTCCTGCCTCATACCGGCCCTCTATAGATTCCTGCCTCACACCGTCCCTAAATAGATTCCTGCCTCACACCGTCCCTCTATAGGTTCCTGCCTCAAACCGTCCCTCTATAGGTTCCTGCCTCACAAAGTCCCTCTATAGATTCCTGCCTCACACCGTCCCTCTATAGATGCCTACCTCACACCGTCCCTCTATAGATTCCTGCCTCAAACCGTCCCTCTATAGATTCCTGCCTCAAAACGTCCCTCTATAGATTCCTGCCTCAAACCGTCCCTCTATAGATTCCTGCCTCACACCGTCCCTCTATAGATTCCTGCCTCACACCGTCCCTCTACAATTCCTGCCTCAAACCGTCCCTCTACAGATTCCTGCCTCAAACTGTCCCTCTACAGATTCCTGCCTCAAACTGTCCCTCTATAGATTCCTGCCTCACACCGTCCCTCTATAGATTCCTGCCTCAAAACGTCCCTCTATAGATTCCTCCCTCAAAACGTCCCTCTATAGATTCCTGCCTCAAACCGTCCCTCTATAGGTTTCCTGCCTCACCTGTCCCTCTATAGATTCCTGCCTCACACCGTCCCTCTATAGATTCCTGCCTCAAACCGTCCCTCTATAGATTCCTGCCTCAAACCGTCCCTCTATAGATTCCTGCCTCAAACCGTCCCTCTATAGATTCCTTCCTCACACCGTCCCTCTATAGATTGCTGCCTCACACCGGATCCTCTATAGATTCCTGCTTCAACACCGTCCCTCTATAGATTCCTGCCTCAAACCGTCCCTCTATAGATTCCTGCCTCAAACCGTCCCTCTATAGATTCCTGCCTCACACGTCCCTCTACAGAATTCCTGCCTCAAACCGTCCCTCTATAGATTCCTGCCTCACACCGTCCCTCTATAGGTTCCTGCCTCACACCGTCCCTCTATAGATTCCTGCCTCAAACCGTCCCTCTATAGATTCCTGCCTCACACCGTCCCTCTATAGATTCCTGCCTCACACCATCCATCTATAGATTCCTGCCTCAAACCGGTCCCTCTATAGATTCCTGCCTCAACGTCCCTCTATAGATTCCTGCCTCAAACCGTCCCTCTATAGATTCCTGCCTCAGGCGTCCCTCTATAGTTCCTGCATCACACCGTCCCTCTATAGATTCCTGCATCACACCGTCCCTCTATAGATTCCTGCCTCACATCGTCCCTCTATAGATTCCTTCCTCACACTGTCCCTCTAGATTCCTGCCTCAAACCGTCCCTCTATAGGTTCCTGCCTCAAACCGTCCCTCTATAGGTTCCTGCATCACACCGTCCCTCTATAGATTCCTGCCTCACACCGTCCCTCTATAGATTCCTGCCTCACACTGTCCCTCTATGATTCCTCCTCAAACCGTCCCTCTATAGGTTTCCTGCCTCAAACCGTCCCTCTATAGGTTCCTGCATCACACCGTCCCTCTATAGATTCCTGCCTCACACCATCCCTCTACAGATTCCTGCCTCAAACCGTCCCTCTATAGATTCCTGCCTCACACCGTCCCTCTATAGATTCCTGCCTCAAACCGTCCCTCTATAGATTCCTGCCTCAAACCGTCCCTCTATAGATTCCTGCCTCAAACCGTCCCTCTATTGATTCCTGCATCACACCGTCCCTCTATAGATTCCTGCCTCACCCGTCCCTCTATAGATTCCTGCCTCACACCGTCCCTCTATAGATTCCTGCCTCACACCGTCCCTCTAGATTCCTGCCTCAAACCTGTCCCTCTATAGGTTACTGCCTCAAACCGTCCCTCTATAGGTTCCTGCCTCACACCGTCCCTCTATAGATTCCTGCCTCACACCGTCCCTCTATAGGTTCCTGCCTCACACCGTCCCTCTATAGATTCCTGCCTCACCGTCCCTCTATAGATTCCTGCCTCACACCGTCCCTCTATAGGTTCCTGCCTCAAACCGTCCCTCTATAGATTCCTGCGTCACACCGTCCCTCTACAATTCCTGCCTCAAACCGTCCCTCTATAGATTCCTGCCTCACACCGTCACTCTATAGATTCCTGCCTCAAACCGTCCCTCTATAGATTCCGCCTCACGTCCCTCTATAGATTCCTGCCTCAAACCGTCCCTCTATAGATTCCTGCCTCAAACCGTCCCTCTATAGATTCCTGCCTCAACGTCCCTCTATAGATTCCTGCCTCACACCGTCCCTCTTAGATTCCTTCCTCACACCGTCCCTCTATAGGTTCCTGCCTCATACCGGGGGCCCTCTATAGATTCCTGCCTCACACCGTCCCTCTATAGATTCCTGCCTCAAACTGTCCCTCTATAGAGTTCCTGCCTCACACCGTCCCTCTATAGATTCCTGCCTCAAACCGTCCCTCTATAGATTCCTGCCTCAAAACGTCCCTCTATAGATTCCTGCCTCAAACCGTCCCTCTATATGTTCCTGCCTCACACTGTCCCTCTATAGATTCCTGCCTCACACCGTCCCTCTATAGATTCCTGCCTCAACCCTCCCTCTATAGATTCCTGCCTCAAACCGTCCCTCTATAGATTCCTTCCTCAAACCGTCCCTCTATAGATTCCTGTCTCCACCCGTCCCTCTATAGATTGCTGCCTCACACCGTCCCTCTATAGATTCCTGCTTCAACACCGTCCCTCTATAGATTCCTGCCTCAAACCGTCCCTCTATAGATTCCTGCCTCAAACTGGCTCCCTCTATAGATTCCTGCCTCACACGTCCCTCTATGATTCCTGCCTCAAACCGTCCCTCTATAGATTCCTGCCTCACAGTCCCTCTATAGATTCCTGCCTCACACGTCCCTCTATAGATTCCTGCCTCACACCATCCATCTATAGATTCCTGCCTCAAACCGTCCCTCTACAGATTCCTGCCTCACACCGTCCCTCTACAATTCCTGCCTCAAACCGTCCCTCTATAGATTCCTGCCTCACACGTCCCTCTATAGGTTCCTGCCTCACACCGTCCCTCTATAGGTTCCTGCCTCAAACCGTCCCTCTATAGGTTCCTGCCTCACACCGTCCCTCTACAATTCCTGCCTCAAACCGTCCCTCTATAGATTCCTGCCTCACACCGTCCCTCTATAGATTCCTGCCTCAAACCGTCCCTCTATAGATTCCTGCCTCAAACCGTCCCTCTATAGATTCCTGCCTCACACCTGTCCCTCTAGATTCCTGCCTCACACCGTCCCTCTATAGATTCCTGCCTCACACCGTCCCTCTATAGATTCCTGCCTCACACCGCCCTCTATAGATTCCTGCCTCACACCGTCCCTCAATAGATTCCTGCCTCACACCGTCCCTCTATAGGTTCCTGCCTCAAACCGTCCCTCTATAGTTCCTGCCTCACAAAGTCCCTCTATAGATTCCTGCCTCACACCGTCCCTCTATAGATGCCTACCTCACACCGTCCCTCTATAGATTCCTGCCTCAAACCGTCCCTCTATAGATTCCTGCCTTACACCGTCCCTCTACAGATTCCTGCCTCAAACCGTCCCTCTATAGATTCCTGCCTCACGCTCCCTCTATAGATTCCTGCCTCAAACCGTCCCTCTATAGATTCCTGCCTCACAACGTCCCTCTATAGATTCCTGCATCACCGTCCCTCTATAGATTCCTGCATCACACCGTCCCTCTATAGATTCCTGCCTCCACATCGTCCCTCTATAGATTCCTTCCTTACACTGTCCCTCTAGATTCCTGCCTCAAACCGTCCCTCTATAAGGTTCCTGCCTCAAACCGTCCCTCTATAGGTTTCCTGCATCACACCGTCCCTCTATAATTCCTGCCTCACACCGTCCCTCTATAGATTCCTGCCTCACACTGTCCCTCTAGATTCCTGCCTCAAACCGTCCCTCTAGGGTTTCCTGCCTCAAACCGTCCCTCTATAGGTTCCTGCATCACACCGTCCCTCTATAGATTCCTGCCTCACCCATCCCTCTACAGATTCCTGCCTCAAACCGTCCCTCTATAGATTCCTGCCTCACACCGTCCCTCTATAGATTCCTGCCTCAAACCGTCCCTCTATAGATTCCTGCCTCAAACCGTCCCTCTATAGATTCTGCCTCAAACCGTCCCTCTATTGATTCCTGCATCACACCGTCCCTCTATAGATTCCTGCCTCACACCGTCCCTCTATAGATTCCTGCCTCACACCGTCCCTCTATAGATTCCTGCCTCACACGTCCCTCTAATTCCTGCCTCAAACCGTCCCTCTATAGGTTACTGCCTCAAACCGTCCCTCTATAGGTTTCCTGCCTCACACCGTCCCTCTAGATTCCTGCCTCACACCGTCCCTCTATAGATTCCTGCATCACACCGTCCCTCTATAGTTCCTGCCTCACACCGTCCCTCTATAGGTTCCTGCCTCACACCGTCCCTCTATAGGTTCCTGCCTCAAACCGTCCCTCTATAATTCCTCTCACACCGTCCCTCTACAATTCCTGCCTCAAACCGTCCCTCTATAGATTCCTGCCTCACACCGTCACTCTATAGATTCCTGCCTCAAACCGTCCCTCTATAGATTCCTGCCTCACACGTCCCTCTATAGATTCCTGCCTCAAACCGTCCCTCTATAGATTCCTGCCTCAAACCGTCCCTCTATAGATTCCTGCCTCACACCGTCCCTCTATAGGTTCCTGCCTCACACCGTCCCTCTATGGGTTCCTCGTAACCTCATACCGCCCTCTATAGATTCCTGCCTCACACCGTCCCTCTATAGATTCCTGCCTCACACCATCCCTCTATAGGTTCCTGCCTCAAACCGCTCCTTCTATAGGTTCCTGCCTCACACCGTCCCTCTATAGATTCCCTGCCTCACACCGTCCCTCTATAGATTCCTGCCTCACACCGTCCCTCTATAGATTCCTGCCTCAAACCGTCCCTCTATAGATTCCTGCCTCAAAACGTCCCTCTATAGGTTCCTGCCTCAAACCGTCCCTCTATAGATTCCTGCATCACACCGTCCCTCTATAGATTCCTGCCTCACACCCTCCTCTACAGATTCCTGCCTCAAACCGTCCCTCTACAGATTCCTGCCTCAAACTGTCCCTCTACAGATTCCTGCCTCAAACTGTCCCTCTATAGATTCCTGCCTCACACCGTCCCTCTATAGATTCCTGCCTCAAACCGTCCCTCTATAGATTCCTGCCTCAAACGTCCCTCTATAGGTTCCTGCCTCAACACCGTCCCTCTATAGGTTCCTGCCTCACACTGTCCTCTATAGATTCCTGCCTCACACCGTCCCTCTATAGGTTCCTGCCTAAACCCTCCCTCTATAGATTCCTGCCTCAAACCGTCCCTCTATAGATTCCTGCCTCAAACCGTCCCTCTATAGATTCCTGCCTCACACGTCCCTCTATAGATTCCTGCCTCACACCGTCCATCTATAGATTCCTGCCTCAAACCGTCCCTCTACAATTCCTGCCTTACACCGTCCCTCTACAGATTCCTGCCTCAAACCGTCCCTCTATAGATTCCTGCCTCACACCGTCCCTCTATAGGTTCCTGCCTCACACCGTCCCTCTTACAGATTCCTGCATCAAACTGTCCCTCTATAGGTTCCTGCCTCATACCGGCCTCTACAGATTCCTGCCTCAAACTGTCCCTCTATAGATTCCTGCCTCACACCGTCCCCTCTATAGATTCCTGCCTCAAACCGTCCCTCTATAGATTCCTGCCTCAAAACGTCCCTCTATAGATTCCTGCCTCAAACCGTCCCTCTATAGGTTCCTGCCTCACACTGTCCCTCTATAGATTCCTCGCCTCACACCGTCCCTCTATAGATTCCTGCCTCACACGGTCCCTCTATAGATTCCTGCCTCAAACCGTCCCTCTATAGATTCCTGCCTCACACGTCCCTCTATAGATTCCTGCCTCACACCGTCCATCTATAGATTCCTGCCTCAAACCGTCCCTCTACAGATTCCTGCCTTACACCGTCCCTCTACAGATTCCTGCCTCAAACCGGTCCCTCTATAGATTCCTGCCTCACACCGTCCCTCTATAGATTCCTGCCTCACACCGTCCCTCTACAGATTCCTGCCTCAAACTGTCCCTCTATAGATTCCCTGCCTCATACCGGCCCTCTACAGATTCCTGCCTCAAACTGTCCCTCTATAGATTCCTGCCTCACACCGTCCCTCTATAGATTCCTGCCTCAAACCGTCCCTCTATAGATTCCTGCCTCAAAACGTCCCTCTATAGATTCCTGCCTCAAACCGTCCCTCTATAGGTTCCTGCCTCACACTGTCCTCTATAGATTCCTGCCTCACACCGTCCCTCTATAGATTCCTGCCTCACACGTCCCTCTATAGATTCCTGCCTCACACCATCCATCTATAGATTCCTGCCTCAAACCGTCCCTCTATAGATTCCTGCCTCACACGTCCCTCTATAGATTCCTGCCTCAAACCGTCCCTCTATAGATTCCTGCCTCACACCGTCCCTCTATAGATTCCTGCCTCCACGTCCCTCTATAGATTCCTGCCTCACACCATCCATCTATAGATTCCTGCCTCAAACCGTCCCTCTACAGATTCCTGCCTCACACCGTCCCTCTACAGATTCCTGCCTCAAACCGTCCCTCTATAGATTCCTGCCTCACACGTCCCTCTATAGGTTCCTGCCTCACACCGTCCCTCTATAGGTTCCTGCCTCAAACCGTCCCTCTATAGATTCCTGCCTCACACCGTCCCTCTACAGATTCCTGCCTCAAACCGTCCCTCTATAGATTCCTGCCTCACACCGTCCCTCTATAGTTCCTGCCTCAAACCGGACCCTCTATAGATTCCTGCCTCAAACCGTCCTCTATAGATTCACTGCCTCACACCGTCCCTCTATAGATTCCTGCCTCACACCGTCCCTCTATGGGTTCCTGCCTCACACCGTCCCTCTATAGGTTCCTGCCTCATACCGGCCCTCTATAGATTCCTGCCTCACACCGTCCCTCTATAGATTCCTGCCTCACACCGTCCCTCTATAGGTTCCTGCCTCAAACCGTTCCCTCTATAGGTTCCTGCCTCACAAGGTCCCTCTATAGATTCCTGCCTCACACCGTCCCTCTATAGATGCCTACCTCACACCGTCCCTCTCTATAGATTCCTGCCTCAAACCGTCCCTCTATAGATTCCTGCGTCAAACCGTCCCTCTATAGATTCCTGCCTCAAACCGTCCCTCTATAGATTCCTGCCTCACACCGTCCCTCTATAGATTCCTGCCTCACACCGTCCCTCTGCAATTCCTGCCTCAAACCGGTCCCTCTACAGATTCCTGCCTCAAACTGTCCCTCTACAGATTCCTGCCTCAAACTGTCCCTCTATAGATTCCTGCCTCACACCGTCCCTCTCTATAGATTCCTGCCTCAAAACGTCCCTCTATGATTCCTCCTCAAAACGTCCCTCTATAGGTTCCTGCCTCACACTGTCCCTCTATAGATTCCTGCCTCACACCGTCCCTCTATAGATTCCTGCCTCAAACCGTCCCTCTATAGATTCCTGCCTCAGACCGTCCCTCTATAGATTCCTGCCTCAAACCGTCCCTCTATAGATTCCTTCCTCACAATCCGTCCCCTCTATAGTGCTGCCTCACACCGTCCCTCTATAGATTCCTGCTTCAACACCGTCCCTCTATAGATTCCTGCCTCAAACCGTCCCTCTATAGATTCCTGCCTCAAACCGTCCCTCTATAGATTCCTGCCTCACACGTCCCTCTATAGATTACTGCCTCAAACCGTCCCTCTATAGATTCCTGCCTCACCGTCCCTCTATAGGTTCCTGCCTCACACGTCCCTCTATAGATTCCTGCCTCACACCATCCATCTATAGATTCCTGCCTCAAACCGTCCCTCTACAGATTCCTGCCTCACACCGTCCCTCTACAGATTCCTGCCTCAAACCGTCCCTCTATAGATTCCTGCCTCACACGTCCCTCTATAGGTTCCTGCCTCACACCGTCCCTCTATAGGTTCCTGCCTCAAACCGTCCCTCTATAGATTCCTGCCTCACACCGTCCCTCTACAGATTCCTGCCTCAAACCGTCCCTCTATAGATTCCTGCCTCACACCGTCCCTCTATAGATTCCTGCCTCAAACCGTCCCTCTATAGATTCCTGCCTCACACCGTCCCTCTATAGATTCCTGCCTCAAACCGTCCCTCTATAGATTCCTGCCTCACACGTCCCTCTATAGATTCCTGCCTCAAACCGTCCCTCTACAGATTCCTGCCTCAAACCGTCCCTCTATAGATTCCTGCCTCAAACCGTCCCTCTATAGATTCCTGCCTCACACCGTCCCTCTATAGATTCCTGCCTCACACCGTCCCTCTAGATTCCTGCCTCAAACCGTCCCTCTATAGGTTCCTGCCTCAAACCGTCCCTCTATAGGTTCCTGCCTCACACCGTCCCTCTATAGATTCCTGCCTCACACCGTCCCTCTATAGGTTCCTGCATCACACCGTCCCTCTATAGGTTCCTGCCTCACCGTCCCTCTATAGAGTTTCCTGCCTCACACCGTCCCTCTATAGATTCCTGCCTCAAACCGTCCCTCTATAGATTCCTGCCTCACACCGTCCCTCTACAGATTACCTGCCTCAAACCGTCCCTCTATAGATTCCTGCCTCACACCGTCCTCTATAGATTCCTGCCTCAAACCGTCCCTCTATAGATTCCTGCCTCAAACCGTCCCTCTATAGATTCCTGCCTCAAACCGTCCCTCTATAGATTCCTGCCTCAAACCGTCCTCTCTATAGATTCCTGCCTCACACCGTCCCTCTATAGATTCCTGCCTCACACCGTCCCTCTATAGTTTCCTGCCTCAAACCGTCCCTCTATAGATTCCTGCCTCACACCGTCCCTCTATAGATTCCTGCCTCAAACCGTCCCTCTATAGATTCCTGCCTCACACCGTCCCTCTATAGGTTCCTGCCTCACACCGTCCCTCTATAGATTCCTGCCTCACACCATCCATCTATAGATTCCTGCCTCAAACCGTCCCTCTACAGATTCCTGCCTCACACCGTCCCTCTACAGAGGTTCCTGCCTCAAACCGTCCCTCTATAGATTCCTGCCTCACCGTCCCTCTATAGGTTCCTGCCTCACACCGTCCCTCTATAGGTTCCTGCCTCAAACCGTCCCTCTATAGATTCCTGCCTCACACCGTCCCTCTACAGATTCCTGCCTCAAACCGTCCTTCTATAGATTCCTGCCTCACACCGTCCCTCTATAGATTCCTGCCTCAAACCGTCCCTCTATAGATTCCTGCCTCACACGTCCCTCTATAGATTCCTGCCTCAAACCGTCCCTCTATAGATTCCTGCCTCACACGTCCCTCTATAGATTTCCTGCCTCAAACCGTCCCTCTACAGATTCCTGCCTCAAACCGTCCCTCTATAGATTCCTGCCTCAAACCGTCCCTCTATAGATTCCTGCCTCACACCGTCCCTCTATAGATTCCTGCCTCACCGTCCCTCTATGATTCCTGCCTCAAACCGTCCCTCTATAGATTCCTGCCTCAAACCGTCCCTCTATAGATTCCTGCCTCACACCGTCCCTCTATAGATTCCTGCCTCACACCGTCCCTCTATAGATTCCTGCCTCACACCGTCCCTCTATAGGTTCCTGCCTCACACTGTCCCTCTATAGGTTCCTGCCTCACCACCGTCCCTCTATAGGTTCCTGCCTCAAACCGTCCCTCTATAGATTCCTGCCTCACACCGTCCCTCTACAGATTCCTGCCTCAAACCGTCCCTCTATAGATTCCTGCCTCACACCGTCCCTCTATAGATTCCTGCCTCAAACCGTCCCTCTATAGATTCCTGCCTCAAACCGTCCCTCTATAGATTCCTGCCTCAAACCGTCCTCTCTATAGATTCCTGCCTCAAACCGTCCCTCTATAGATTCCTGCCTCACACCGTCCCTCTATAGATTCCTGCCTCACACCGTCTCTATAGGTTCCTGCCTCATACCCGTCCCTCTATAGATTCCTGCCTCACACCGTCCCTCTATAGATTCTGCCTCACCCGTCCCTCTATAGGTTCCTGCCTCACACGTCCCTCTTAGATTCCTGCCTCATACCGGCCCTCTATAGATTCCTGCCTCACACCGTCCCTCTATAGATTCCTGCCTCACACCGTCCCTCTATAGGTTCCTGCCTCACACAGTCCCTCTATAGATTTCTGCCCTCAAACCGTCCCTCTATAGATTCCTGCCTCACACCGTCCCTCTACAGATTCCTGCCTCAAACCGTCCCTCTATAGATTCCTGCCTCACACCGTCCCTCTATAGATTCCTGCCTCAAACCGTCCCTCTATAGATTCCTGCCTCAAACCGTCCCTCTATAGATTCCTGCCTCAAACCGTCCCTCTATAGATTCCTGCCTCACAACGTCCCTCTATAGATTCCTGCATCACACCGTCCATCTATAGATTCCTGCCTCACACCGTCCCTCTATAGATTCCTGCCTCACACCGTCCCTCTAGATTCCTGCCTCAAACCGTCCCTCTATAGGTTCCTGCCTCAAACCGTCCCTCTATAGGTTCCTGCATCACACCGTCACTCTATAGGTTCCTGCCTCACACTGTCCCTCTACAGATTCCTGCCTCAAACCGTCCCTCTATAGATTCCTGCCTCACACCGTCCCTCTATAGATTCCTGCCTCAAACCGTCCCTCTATAGATTCCTGCCTCAAACCGTCCCTCTATAGATTCCTGCCTCACACCGTCCCTCTATAGATTCCTGCCTCAAACCGTCCCTCTATAGATTCCTGCCTCACACCGTCCCTCTATAGATTCCTGCCTCAAACCGTCCCTCTATAGATTCCTGCCTCAAACCGTCCCTCTATAGGTTCCTGCCTCACACTGTCCCTCTATAGATTCCTGCCTCACACGTCCCTCTATAGATTCCTGCCTCAAACCGTCCCTCTATAGATTCCTGCCTCAAACCGTCCCTTTATAGATTCCTGCTTCACACCGTCCCTCTATAGATTCCTGCCTCACACGTCCCTCTATAGATTCCTGCCTCACACGTCCCTCTATAGATTCCTGCCTCAAACCGTCCCTCTATAGATTCCTGCCTCAAACCGTCCCTCTATAGGTTCCTGCCTCACACTGTCCCTCTATAGATTCCTGCCTCACACCGTCCCTCTATAGATTCCTGCCTCACACGTCCCTCTATAGATTCCTGCCTCACACCGTCCCTCTATAGATTCCTGCCTCAAACCGTCCCTCTATAGATTCCTGCCTCAAACCGTCCCTCTATAGATTCCTGCCTCAAACCGTCCCTCTATAGATTCCTGCATCACACCGTCCCTCTATAGATTCGCCTCACACCGTCCCTCTATAGATTCCTGCCTCAACCGTCCCTCTATAGATTCCTGCCTCAAACCGTCCCTCTATAGATTCCTGCCTCAAACCGTCCCTCTATAGGTTCCTGCCTCACACGTCCCTCTATAGATTCCCTGCCTCACACGTCCCTCTATAGATTCCTGCCTCAAACCGTCCCTCTAGATTCCTGCCTCAAACCGTCCCTCTATAGATTCCTGCCTCACACTGTCCCTCTATAGATTCCTGCCTCACACGTCCCTCTATAGATTCCTGCCTCACACCGTCCCTCTATAGATTCCTGCCTCAAACCAGTCCCTCTACAGATTCCTGCCTCAACCGTCCCTCTACAGATTCCTGCCTCAAACCGTCCCTCTATAGATTCCTGCCTCACACCGTCCCTCTATAGGTTCCTGCCTCACACCGTCCCTCTACAGATTCCTGCATCAAACTGTCCCTCTATAGGTTCCTGCCTCATACCGTCCCTCTACAGATTCCTGCCTCAAACTGTCCCTCTATAGATTCCTGCCTCACACCGTCCCTCTATAGATTCCTGCCTCAAACCGTCCCTCTATAGATTCCTGCCTCACAACGTCCCTCTATAGATTCCTGCCTCAAACCGTCCCTCTATAGGTTCCTGCCTCACACTGTCCCTCTATAGATTCCTGCCTCACACCGTCCCTCTATAGATTCCTGCCCTCACACGTCCCTCTATAGATTCCTGCCTCAAACCGTCCCTCTATAGATTCCTGCCTCACACGTCCCTCTATAGATTCCTGCCTCACACCGTCCATCTATAGATTCCTGCCTCAAACCGTCCCTCTACAGATTCCTGCCTTACACCGTCCCTCTACAGATTCCTGCCTCAAACGTCCCTCTATAGATTCCTGCCTCACACCGTCCCTCTATAGGTTCCTGCCTCACACCGTCCCTCTACAGATTCCTGCCTCAAACTGTCCCTCTATAGGTTCCTGCCTCATACCGGCCCTCTACAGATTCCTGCCTCAAACTGTCCCTCTATAGATTCCTGCCTCACACCGTCCCTCTATAGATTCCTGCCTCAAACCGTCCCTCTATAGATTCCTGCCTCAAAACGTCCCTCTATAGATTCCTGCCTCAAACCGTCCCTCTATAGGTTCCTGCCTCACACTGTCCCTCTATAGATTCCTGCCTCACACCGTCCCTCTATAGATTCCTGCCTCACACGTCCCTCTATAGATTCCTGCCTCACACCATCCATCTATAGATTCCTGCCTCAAACCGTCCCTCTATAGATTCCTGCCTCACACGTCCCTCTATAGATTCCTGCCTCAAACCGTCCCTCTATAGATTCCTGCCTCACACCGTCCCTCTATAGATTCCTGCCTCACACGTCCCTCTATAGATTCCTGCCTCACACCATCCATCTATAGATTCCTGCCTCAAACCGTCCCTCTACAGATTCCTGCCTCACACCGTCCCTCTACAGATTCCTGCCTCAAACCGTCCCTCTATAGATTCCTGCCTCACACGTCCCTCTATAGGTTCCTGCCTCACACCGTCCCTCTATAGTTCCTGCCTCAAACCGTCCCTCTATAGATTCCTGCTCACACCGTCCCTCTACAGATTCCTGCCTCAAACCGTCCCTCTATAGATTCCTGCCTCACACCGTCCCTCTATAGATTCCTGCCTCAAACCGACCCTCTATAGATTCCTGCCTCAAACCGTCCCTCTATAGATTCCTTCCTCACACCGTCCCTCTTAGATTCCTGCCTCACACCGTCCCTCTATGGTTCCTGCCTCACACCGTCCCTCTATAGGTTCCTGCCTCATACCGGCCCTCTATAGAATTCCTGCCTCACACCGTCCCTCTATAGATTCCTGCCTCACACCGTCCCTCTATGGTTCCTGCCTCAAACCGTCCCTCTGTAGGTTCCTGCCTCACAAAGTCCTCTATAGATTCCTGCCTCACACCGTCCTCTATAGATTCACTACCTCACACCGTCCCTCTATAATTCTGCCTCAAACCGTCCCTCTATAGATTCCTGCCTCAAACGTCCCTCTATAGATTCCTACCTCAAACCGTCCCTCTATAGATTCCTGCCTCACCCGTCCCTCTATAGATTCCTGCCTCACACCGTCCTCTACAGATTCCTGCCTCAAACCGTCCCTCTACAGATTCCTGCCTCAAACTGTCCCTCTACAGATTCCTGCCTCAAACTGTCCCTCTATAGATTCCTGCCTCACCCGTCCCTCTATAGATTCCTGCCTCAAAACGTCCCTCTATGATTCTCCTCAAAACGTCCCTCTATAGGTTTCCTGCCTCACCTGTCCCTCTATAGATTCCTGCCTCACACCGTCCCTCTATAGATTCCTGCCTCAAACCGTCCCTCTATAGATTCCTGCCTCAAACCGTCCCTCTATAGATTCCTGCCTCAAACCGTCCCTCTATAGATTCCTTCCTCACACCGTCCCTCTAGATTGCTGCCTCACACCGTCCCTCTATAGATTCCTGCTTCAACACCGTCCCTCTATAGATTCCTGCCTCAAACCGTCCTCTATAGATTCCTGCCTCAAACCGGTCCCTCTATAGATTCCTGCCTCACAGGTCCCTCTATAGATTCCTGCCTCAAACCGTCCCTCTATAGATTCCTGCCTCACACCGTCCCTCTATAGGTTCCTGCCTCACACCGTCCCTCTATAGATTCCTGCCTCACATCCATCCATCTATAGTTCCTGCCTCAAACCGTCCCTCTACAATTCCTGCCTCACACCGTCCCTCTACAGATTCCTGCCTCAAACCGTCCCTCTATAGATTCCTGCCTCTCACGTCCCTCTATAGTTCCTGCCTCACACCGTCCCTCTATAGGTTCCTGCCTCAAACCGTCCCTCTATAGATTCCTGCCTCACACCGTCCCTCTACAGATTCCTGCCTCAAACCGTCCCTCTATAGATTCCTGCCTCACACCGTCCCTCTATAGATTCCTGCCTCAAACCGTCCCTCTATAGATTCCTGCCTCACACGTCCCTCTATAGTTCCTGCCTCAAACCGTCCCTCTATAGATTCCTGCCTCACACCGTCCCTCTATAGATTCCTGCCTCACAACCGTCCCTCTATAGTTCCTGCCTCAAACCGTCCCTCTATAGATTCCTGCCTCACACCGTCCCTCTATAGATTCCTGCCTCACACCGTCCCTCTATGATTCCTGCCTCAAACCGTCCCTCTATAGGTTCCTGCCTCAAACCGTCCCTCTATAGGTTCCTGCCTCACCCGTCCCTCTATAGATTCCTGCCTCACACCGTCCCTCTATAGGTTCCTGCCTCACACCGTCCCTCTATAGGTTCCTGCCTCACACCGTCCCTCTATAGGTTCCTGCCTCACACCGTCCCTCTATAGGTTCCTGCCTCAAACCGTCCCTCTATGATTCCGCCTCACACCGGTCCCTCTACAGATTCCTGCCTCAAACCGTCCCTCTATAGATTCCTGCCTCACACCGTCCCTCTATAGATTCCTGCCTCAAACCGTCCCTCTAAGATTCCTGCCTCAAACCGTCCCTCTATAGATTCCTGCCTCAAACCGTCCCTCTATAGTTCCTGCCTCAAACCGTCCCTCTATAGATTCCCTGCCTCACACCGTCCCTCTACAGATTCCTGCCCACACCGTCCCTCTATAGGTTCCTGCCTCAAACCGTCCCTCTATAGATTCCTGCCTCACACCGTCCCTCTTATAGATTCCTGCCTCACACCGTCCCTCTATAGGTTCCTGCCTCACACGTCCCTCTATAATTCCTGCCTCAGCCATCCTCTATAGATCCTGCCTCAACCGTCCCTCTATAGATTCCTGCCTCACACCGTCCCTCTACAGATTCCTGCCTCAAACCGTCCCTCTATAGATTCCTGCCTCAACCGTCCCTCTATAGATTCCTGCCTCACACCGTCCCTCTATAGATTCCTGCCTCAAACCGTCCCTCTATAGATTCCTGCCTCACACCGTCCCTCTACAGATTCCTGCCTCAAACCGTCCCTCTATGATTCCTGCCTCACACCGTCCCTCTATAGATTCCTGCCTCAAACCGTCCCTCTATAGATTCCTGCCTCACACGTCCCTCTATAGATTCCTGCCTCAACCGTCCCTCTATAGATTCCTGCCTCACACGTCCCTCTATAGATTCCTGCCTCAAACCGTCCCTCTATAATTCCTGCCTCAAACCGTCCCTCTCTATAGATTTCCCTGCCTCAAACCGTCCCTCTATAGATTCCTGCCTCACACCGTCCCTCTATAGATTCCTGCCTCACACCGTCCCTCTAGATTCCTGCTCTCAAACCGTCCCTCTATAGATTCCTGCCTCAAACCGTCCCTCTATAGATTCCTGCCTCAACCGTCCCTCTATAGATTCCTGCCTCAAACCGTCCCTCTATAGATTCCTGCCTCACACCGTCCCTCTATAGATTCCTGCCTCACACCGTCCCTCTATATAGGTTCCTGCCTCACACCGTCCCTCTATAGGTTCCTGCCTCAAACCGTCCCTCTATAGATTCCTGCCTCACACCGTCCCTCTATAGATTCCTGCCTCAAACCGTCCCCTCTACAGATTCCTGCCTCACACCGTCCCTCTATAGATTCCTGCCTCAAACCGTCCCTCTATAGATTCCTGCCTCAAACCGTCCCTCTATAGATTCCTGCCTCAAACCGTCCCTCTATAGATTCCTCCTCACACCGTCCCTCTATAGATTCCTGCCTCACACGCCCTCTATAGGTTCCTGCCTCACACCGTCCCTCTATAGGTTCCTGCCTCATACCGCCCTCTATAGTTCCTGCCTCACACGTCCCTCTATAGATTCCTGCCTCACACCGTCCCTCTATAGATTCCTGCCTCACACGTCCCTCTATAGATTCCTGCCTCAAACCGTCCCTCTATAGTTCCTGCCTCACACTGGTCCCTCTACAGATTCCTGCCTCAAACCGTCCCTCTATAGATTCCTGTCTCACACCGTCCCTCTATAGATTCCTGCCTCAAACCGTCCTCTATAGATTCTGCCTCAAACCGTCCCTCTATAGATTCCTGCCTCAAACCGTCCCTCTATAGATTCCTGCCTCACACGTCCCTCTATAGATTCCCGCCTCACACCGTCCATCTATAGATTCCTGCCTCACACCGTCCCTAATAGATTCCTGCCTCACACCGTCCCTCTATGATTCCTGCCTCAAACCGTCCCTCTATAGGTTCCTGCCTCAAACCGTCCCTCTATAGGTTCCTGCCTCACACCGTCCCTCTATAGGTTCCTGCCTCACACTGTCCCTCTATAGATTCCTGCCTCACACGTCCCCTCTAGATTCCTGCCTCACACCCTCTATAGATTCCTGCCTCAAACCGTCCCTCTATAGAGATTCCTGCCTCAAACCGTCCCTCTATAGATTCCTGCCTCACACCGTCCCTCTATAGATTCCTGCCTCAAACCGTCCCTCTATAGATTCCTGCCTCACACGTCCCTCTATAGATTCCTGCCTCAAACCGTCCCTCTATAGATTCCTGCCTCAAACCGTCCCTCTATAGGTTCCTGCCTCACACTGTCCCTCTATAGATTCCTGCCTCAACGTGCCTCTATAGATTCCTGCCTCAAACCGTCCCTCTATAATTCCTGCCTCAAACCGTCCCTCTATGATTCCTGCTTCACACCGTCCCTCTATGATTCCTGCCTCAAACGGGTCCCTCTATAGATTCCCTGCCTCACACGTCCCTCTATAGATTTCCTGCCTCAAACTGTCCCTCTATAGATTCCTGCCTCAAACCGTCCCTCTATAGTTCCTGCCTCACACTGTCCCTCTATAGATTCCTGCCTCACACCGTCCCTCTATAGATTCCTGCCTCACACGTCCCTCTATAGATTCCTGCCTCACACCATCCATCTATAGATTCCTGCCTCAAACCGTCCCTCTATAGATTCCTGCCTCACACGTCCCTCTATAGATTCCTGCCTCAAACCGTCCCTCTATAGATTCCTGCCTCACACCGTCCCTCTACAGATTCCTGCCTCACACGTCCCTCTATAGATTCCTGCCTCACACCATCCATCTATAGATTCCTGCCTCAAACCGTCCTCTACAGATTCCTGCCTCACACCGTCCCTCTACAGATTCCTGCCTCAAACCGTCCCTCTATAGATTCCTGCCTCACACGTCCCTCTAGTTCCTGCCTCACACCCGTCCCTCTATAGGTTCCTGCCTCAAACCGTCCCTCTATAGATTCCTGCCTCACACCGTCCCTCTACAGATTCCTGCCTCAAACCGTCCCTCTATAGATTCCTGCCTCACACCGTCCCTCTATAGATTCCTGCCTCAAACCGTCCCTCTATAGATTCCTGCCTCAAACCGGGTCCCTCTATAGATTCCTGCCTCACACCGTCCCTCTATAGATTCCTGCCTCACACCGTCCCTCTATGGTTCCTGCCTCACACCGTACCTCTATAGGTTCCTGCCTCATACCGTCGCCTCTATAGATTCCTGCCTCACACCGTCCCTCTATAGATTCCTGCCTCACACCGTCCCTCTATAGGTTCCTGCCTCAAACCGTCCCTCTATAGGTTCCTGCCTCACAAAGTCCCCTCTAGATCCTGCCTCACACCGTCCCTCTATAGATGCCTACCTCACACCGTCCCTCTATAGATTCCTGCCTCAAACCGTCCCTCTATAGATTCCTGCCTCAAAACGTCCCTCTATAGATTCCTGCCTCAAACCGTCCCTCTATAGATTCCTGCCTCACACCGTCCCTCTATAGATTCCTGCCTCACACCGTCGCTCTACAGATTCCTGCCTCAAACCGTCCCTCTACAGATTCCTGCCTCAAACTGTCCCTCTACAGATTCCTGCCTCAAACTGTCCCTCTATAGATTCCTGCCTCACACCGTCCCTCTATAGATTCCTGCCTCAAAACGTCCCTCTATAGATTCCTCCTCAAAACGTCCCTCTATAGATTCCTGCCTCACACTGTCCCTCTATAGATTCCTGCCTCACACCGTCCCTCTATAGATTCCTGCTCTCAAACCGTCCCTCTATAGATTCCTGCCTCAAACCGTCCCTCTATAGATTCCTGCCTCAAACCGTCCCTCTATAGATTCCTTCCTCACACCGTCCCTCTATAGTTGCTGCCTCACACCGTCCCTCTATAGATTCCTGCTTCAACACCGTCCCTCTATAGATTCCTGCCTCAAACCGTCCCTCTATAGATTCCTGCCTCAAACCGTCCCTCTATAGATTCCTGCCTCACACGTCCCTCTATAGATTCCTGCCTCAAACCGTCCCTCTAAGATTCTGCCTCACACCGTCCCTCTATAGGTTCCTGCCTCACACGTCCCTCTATAGATTCCTGCCTCACACCATCCATCTATAGATTCCTGCCTCAAACCGTCCCTCTACAGATTCCTGCCTCACACCGTCCCTCTACAGATTCCTGCCTCAAACCGTCCTCTATAGATTCCTGCCTCACACGTCCCTCTATAGGTTCCTGCCTCACACCGTCCCTCTATAGGTTCCTGCCTCAAACCTGTCCCTCTATAGATTCCTGCCTCACACCGTCCCTCTACAGATTCCTGCCTCAAACCGTCCCTCTATAGATTCCTGCCTCACACCATCCTCTATAGATTCCTGCCTCAAACCGTCCCTCTATAGATTCCTGCCTCACACGTCCCTCTATAGATTCCTGCCTCAAACCGTCCCTCTATAGATTCCTGCCTCACACGTCCTCTATAGATTCCGCCTCAAACCGTCCCTCTACAGATTCCTGCCTCAAACCGTCCCTCTATAGATTCCTGCCTCAAACCGTCCCTCTATAGATTCCTGCCTCACACCGTCCCTCTATAGATTCCTGCCTCACACCGTCCCTCTAGATTCCTGCCTCAAACCGTCCCTCTATAGGTTTCCTGCCTCAAACCGTCCCTCTATAGGTTCCTGCCTCACACCGTCCCTCTATAGATTCCTGCCTCACACCGTCCCTCTATAGGTTCCTGCATCACACCGTCCCTCTATAGGTTCCTGCCTCACACCGTCCCTCCTATAGGTTCCTGCCTCACACCGTCCCTCTATAGGTTCCTGCCTCAAACCGTCCCTCTATAGATTCCTGCCTCACACACGTCCCTCTACAGATTCCTGCCTCAAACCGTCCCTCTATAGATTCCCTGCCTCACACCGTCCCTCTATAGATTCCTGCCTCAAACCGTCCTCTATAGATTCCTGCCTCAAACGGGTCCCTCTATAGATTCCTCGCCTCAAACCGTTCCTCTACAGATTCCTGCCTCAAACCGTCCCTCTATAGATTCCTGCCTCACACCGTCCCTCTATAGATTCCTGCCTCACACCGTCCCTCTATAGGTTTCCTGCCTCACACCGTCCCTCTGTAGGTTTCCTGCCTCATACCGGCCCTCTATAGATTCCTGCCTCACACCGTCCCTCTATAGATTCCTGCCTCACACCGTCCCTCTATTGGTTCCTGCCTCACACGTCCCTCTATAGATTTCTGCCTCAAACCGTCCCTCTATAGATTCCTGCCTCAAACCGTCCCTCTATAGATTCCTGCCTCAAACCGTCCCTTTATAGATTCCTGCTTCACACCGTCCCTCTATAGATTCCTGCCTCAAACCGTCCCTCTACAGATTCCTGCCTCACACGTCCTCTATAGATTCCTGCCTCAAACCGTCCTCTATAGATTCCTGCCTCTGTTAACCGTCCCTCTATAGATTCCTGCCTCACACGTCCCTCTATAGATTTCTGCCTCAAACCGTCCCTCTATAGGTTCCTGCCTCACACCGTCCCTCTATAGGTTCCTGCCTCAAACCGTCCCTCTATAGATTCCTGCCTCACACCGTCCCTCTATAGACTCCTGCCTCACACCTTCCCTCTACAGATTCCTGCCTCAAACTGTCCCTCTACAGATTCCTGCCTCAAACTGTCCCTCTACAGATTCCTGCCTCAAACTGTCCCTCTATAGATTCCTGCCTCACACCGTCCCTCTATAGATTCCTGCCTCAAAACGTCCCTCTATAGATTCCTGCCTCAAACCGTCCCTCTATAGATTCCTGCCTCACACGTCCCTCTATAGATTCTTGCCTCAAACCGTCCCTCTATATTCCTGCCTCACACCGTCCCTCTAGGTTCTTGCCTCACACGTCCCTCTATAGATTCCCTGCCTCACACCATCCATCTATAGATTCCTGCCTCAAACCGTCCCTCTACAGATTCCTGCCTCAAACCGTCCCTCTATAGATTCCTGCCTCAAACCGTCCCTCTATAGATTCCTGCCTCACACCGTCCCTCTATAGATTCCTTCCTCACACCGTCCCTCTATAGTTGCTGCCTCACACCGTCCTCTATAGATTCCTGCCTCACACCGTCCCTCTGATTCCTGCCACACCGTCCCTCTATAGATTCCTGCCTCACACGTCCCTCTATAGATTCCTGCCTCAAACCGTCCCTCTATAGATTCCTGCCTCAAACCGTCCCTCTATAGATTCCTGCCTCAAAACGTCCCTCTATAGATTCCTGCTTCACACCGTCCCTCTATAGATTCCTGCCTCAAACCGTCCCTCTATAGATTCCTGCCTCAACGTCCTCTATAGATTCTGCCTCAACGTCTCTATAGATCCTGCCTCAAACTCGTCCCTCTATAGGTTCCTGCTACACTGTCCCTCTATAGATTCCTGCCTCACACCGTCCCCTATAGATTCCTGCCTCACACGTCCCTCTATGATTCTGCCTCACACATCCATCTATAGATTCCTGCCTCAAACCGTCCTCTATAGATTCCATGCCTCACGAATCCTCTTAGATTCCTGCCTCAAACCGTCCCTCTATAGATTCCTGCCTCACACCGTCCCTCTCCACAGATTCCTGCCTCACACCGTCCCTCTATAGATTCCTGCCTCACACCATCCATCTATAGATTCCTGCCTCAAACTGTCCCTCTTACAATTCCTGCCTCACACCGTCCCTCTACAGATTCCTGCCTCAAACCGTCCCTCTATAGATTCCTGCCTCACACGTCCTCTATAGGTTTCCTGCTCTCACACCGTCCCTCTATGGGTTTCCTGCCTCAAACCGTGGTCCCTCTATAGATTCCTGCCTCACACCGTCCTCTACGATTCCTGCCTCAAACCGTCCCTCTATAGATTCCTGCCTCACACCGTCCCCTCTATAGATTCCTGCCTCAAACCGTCCTCTATAGATTCCTGCCTCAAACCGTCCCTCTACTTAGATTCCTGCCTCACACCGTCCCTCTATAGATTTCCTGCCTCACACGGTCCCTCTATAGGTTCACTGCCTCACACCGTCCCTCTATGGGTTCCTGCCTCATACCGGCCCTCTTAGATTCCTGCCTCACACCGTCCCTCTATAGATTCCTCCGTTCAGCACCGTCCCTCTACCAAGGTTCCCTGCCTCAAACCGTCCCTCTATACGTTCCCTGCCTCACAAAGTCCCCTCTATAGATTCCTGCCTCACAACGTCCCTCTATAGATGCCTACCTCACACGTCCCTCTATAGATTCCTGCCTCAAACCGTCCCTCTATAGATTCCTGCCTCAAAACGTCCCTCTATAGATTCCTGCCTCAAACCGATCCCTCTATAGATTCCTGCCTCACACCGTCCCTCTTAGATTCCTGCCTCCACACCGTTGCTCTACTTCGCACTCAAACCGTCCCTCTACAATTCCTGCCTCAAACTGTCCTCTACAATTCCTGCCTCAAACTGTCCCTCTATAATTCCTGCCTCCACTTTGCGTCCTCTAGATTCCTGCCTCAAAACGTCCTCTATAGATTCCTCCTCAAAACGTCCCTCTATGGCGGGTTCCCTGCCTCACTGTCCCTCTATAGATTCCTGCCTCACACCGTCCTCTATAGATTCCACTACCTCAAACAGTCCCTCTATAGATTCCTGCCTCAAAACCGTCCCTCTATAGATTCCTGCCTCAAACCGTCCCTCTATAATTCCTTCCTCACACTCGTCCCTCCTACTTTAGATTGCTGCCTCACACCGTCCCTCTATAGATTCCTGCTTCAACACTCGTCCACTCTATAGATTCCTCGCTTCAAACCGAATCTCCTCTATAGATTCCTGCCTCAAACTTGGTCCCTCTATAGATTCCTGCCTGTTCACACGTCCCTCTATAGATTCTGCCTCAAACCGTCCCTCTATAGATTTCCTGCCTCACACCGTCCTCTATAGGTTCCTGCCTCACGTCCCTCTAAGATTTCCCTGCCTCGCCACCATCCATCTATAGATTCCGCCTCAACCGTCCCTCTCTACAGATTCCTGCCTCACACCGTCCCTCTACAGAATTTCCTGCCATCAAACCGTCCCTCTAGATTCCTGCCTCACACGTCCCTCTAGGTTCCTGCCTCACACCGTCCCTCTATAGGTTTCCTGCCTCAAACCGTCCTCTATAGATTCCTGCCTCACACCGTCCTCTACAATTCCTGCTCAAACCGTCCTCTACAGATTCCTGCCTTCACACCGTCCCTCTATAGATTCCTGCCTCAAACCGCCAACTCTATATTTCCTGCCTACACGTCCCTCTATGATTCTCTCAAACTTGGTCCCTCTATAGTTCCTTGCCTCACACGTCCCTCTACAGATTCCTGCCTCAAACCGTCCCTCTACAGATTCCTGCCTCAAACCGTCCCTCTATAGATTCCTGCCTCAAACCGGGTCCCTCTGGATCTGCCTCACACCGTCCTCTATAGATTCCTGCCTCACACCGTTCCCTCTAGATTCCTGCCTCTAAACCGGTCCCTCGATAGGTTTCCTGCCTCAAACCTGTCCCTCTATAGGTTCCTGCCCACACCGTCCCTCTATAGATTCCTGCCTCACACCGTCCCTCTATAGGTTCCTCCACCACACCGTCCTCTATAGTTCCTGCCTCACACCGTCCCTCTATATAGGTTCCTGCTCACACCGTCCCTCTATAGGTTTTCCTGCCTCAAACCGTCCCTCTATAGATTCCTGCCTCACACCGTCCCTCTACAATTCCTGCTCAAACCGTCCTCTATAGATTCCTGCCCACACTTCGGTCCCTCTATAGATTCCTGCCTCAAACCGTCCCTCTATAGATTCCTGCCTCAAACCGTCCCTCTATGGATTCCTGCCTCAAACCGTCCCTCTACAATTCCTTGCCTCAAACCGTCCCTCTATAGATTCCTCCTTCACCGCGTCCTCTATAATTCCTGCCTCACACCGTCCCTCTATAGGTTCCTGCCTCACACCGTCCCTCCTACTAGGTTCCTGCCTCATACCCCCTCTATAGATTCCTGCCTCCACACCGTCCCTCTATAGATTCCTTTTTTTTTTTTTGCCTCACACCGTCCCTCTTTGGTTCCTGCCTCACACGTCCCTCTATAGATTTCTGCCTCAAACCGTCCCCTCTCACTAGATTCCCCTGCCTCAAACAGTCCCTCTTAGAATTCCTGCCTCAAACCGTCCCTTTTTATAGATTCCTGCTTCACACCGTCCCTCTATAGATCTCCTGCCTCAAACCGTCCCTCTGTAGATTCCCTGCCTCACACGTCCCTCTAGATTCCTGCCTCAAACCGTCCCTCTATAATTCCTGCCTCTAACCTTGGTGCCACTCTATAGATTCCTTGCCTCACCGTCCCTCTATAGATTTCTGCCTCAAACCGTCCCTCTATAGGTTCCTGCCTCTTACACCGTCCCTCTCATATGGGTTCCTGCCTCAAACCGTCCCTCATAAGATTCCTGCCTCCACCGTCCCTCTACCTTAGACTCCTGCCTCACACCTTCCCTCTACAGATTCCTGCCTCAAACTGTCCCTCTACAATTCCTGCCTCAAACTGTCCTCTACAGAATTCCTGCCTCAAACTTTTGTCCCTCTATAGATTCCTGCTCTCGCACCGTCCTCTATAGATCCCCCTGCCCTCAAAACGTCCCTCTGCCTTGCTCATTCGTCCTCTATAGATTCCTGCCTCAACGGTCCCTCTAGAGATTCCTTGCCTCAAACCGTCCCCTTCTATAGATATTCCCTGCCTCTACACCGTCCCTCTATAGTTTCCTGCCTCACACCGTCCCTCTAGACTTCCTCACACCATCCATCTACTTAGATTCCTGCCTCAAACTGGTCCCTCTACAGATTCCTGCCTCAAACTAGTCCCTCGAGTAGGGATTCTGCCTCAAACTGGTCCCTCTATAGATCCTGCCTCACACCGTCCCTCATAGATTCCTTCCTCACACCGTCCTCTATAGATTGCTGCCTCACACCGTCCCTCTATAGATTCCTGCTTCAACACCTGCGTCCCTCTATAGATTCCTGCCTCAAACGCTCCCTCTATAGATTCTGCCTCAAACCGTCCCTCTATAGATTCCTGCCTCACAGGTCCCTCTATAGATTCTGCCTCAAACGAGTCCCTCTATGAGTCTGCCTCACCGTCCCTCTGAGTAGGTTTCCTGCCTCACACGGCCCTCTATAGATTCCTGCCTCACACCATCCATCTATAGATTCCTGCCTCAAACCGTCCCTCTACAGATTCCTGCTCTCACACCGTCCCTCTACAGATTCCTGCCTCAAACCGTCCCTCATAGATTCCTGCCTCACACGTCCCTCTAAGGTTCCTGCCTCACACCCACCGTCCCTCTATAGCGTATACCAAACCAGTCCTCTATAGATTCCTGCCTCACACCGTCCCTCTACAGATTGCTATCAAACCGTCCCTCTATAGATTCCCTGCCTACACCTGGGTTCCCCTCTATAATTCCTGCCTAAACCGTCCCTCTATAGATTCCTGCCTCACACGTCCCTCTATAAGACCTCGCCTCAAACCGTCCCTCTCTAGATTCCTGCCTCACAGTCCTCTAAGATTCCTGCCTCAAACCGTCCACTCTAAAGATTCCTGCCTCAAACCGTCCCTCTATATAAATTTCCTGCACTCAAACTGGTCCTCTGTATAGATTCCTGCTCCGTTGCCCTCTGAATTCCTGCCTCACACCGTCCCTAGATCCCTGCCTCAAAACCGTCCCTCTATAAGTTTCCTGCCTCAAACCGTCCCTCTGGTGGTTTCTGCCCACACCGTCCCTCTATAGATTCCTGCCTCACACCGTCCACTCTATAGGTTCCTGCATCACACGTCCCTCTATAGGTTTCCTGCCTCACACGGAGTCCCTCTGTGGGTTCCTGCCTCACACCGTCCCTCTAAGGTTCCTGCCTCAAACCGTCCCTCTATAGATTCCTGCCTCACACCGTCCCTCTACAGATTCCTGCCTCAAACGTCCTCTATAGATTCTGCCTCACACCGCCCCTCTATAGATTCCTGCCTCCAACCGTCCCTCTATAGATTCCTTGCCTCAAACTTTCCCTCTAGTAGATTCCCTGCCTTTTCAAACCGTCCCTCTACAGATTCCTGCTCAAACCGTCCCTCCATAGATTCCACTGCCTCCTTTACCGTCCTCTATAGATTCCTGCCTCCTTTCGTCCCTCTATAAGTTTCCTGCCCTCACACTCGTCCCTCTACACCTGGTTCCTGCCTCATCCGACCCTCTATAGGATTCTGCCTTTACACGTCCCTCTATAGAGATTCCTGCCTCACCGTCCCTCTATTGGTTCCCTTGCCTCCACGTCCTCTATAGTTTCCTGCCTCAAACCTGTCCCTCTATAGATTCCTGCTAAAACAGTTCCTCTATAGATTCCTTTCAGAAGTCCTTTAGTAGATTCCTGCTTGGCCACCGTCCCTCTACAGATTCCTGCCTCAAACCGTCCCTCAGATTCCCTCACCCGTCCCTCTATAGATTCCTGCCTCAAACCGTCCCTCTATAGATTCCTTGCCTCTAACGGCTCCTCTGCTAGTTCCTGCCCCTCACACCGGCCCTCTATAGATTTCTGCACTCAAACCGTCCCTCTATAGGTTCCTGCCTCACCGTCCCTCTCTATAGGTTTCCTGCCTCAAACCGTCCTCTATAGATTCCTTGCCTCACACCGTCCCTCTATAGTCTTGCTCTCACACCTTCCCTCTACAGGATTCCTGCCTCAAACTGTCCCTCTACAGATTCCTGCCCTCAAACTGTCCCTCTACAGATTCCTGCCTCAAACTGTCCTCTCTAGATTCCTGCCTCACACCGTCCTCTATAGATTCCTGCCTCAAAACGTCCCTCTATAGATTCCTGCGCCTCAAACAGGTCCCTCCTGTAATAGATTTCGCCTACACTTGGGTCCTCTATAGATTCCTGCCTCAAACCAGTCCCTCTCTATAGATTCCTGCCTCCGTCCCTCTATAGGTTCCACTCCCCACCGTCCCTCTATAGATTTCTGCCTCACACCATCTCTTCCATAGATTCCTGCCTCAAACCGTCCCTCTACAGACTTTGCCAACTGCCCCAGGATGTTTCAAACCGTCCCTCTATAGATTCCTGCCTCACACCGATCCTCTATAGATTCTTACCTCACACGGGTCCCTCTATAGATTCTTGCCTCACACCGTCCCTCTGTGCTGCCTGCAACACCGTCCTCTATAGATTCTTTTGCCTTAACACCAAGGTCCCTCATAGATTCCTGCCTCACACCGTCCCTATAAAACTCTATAGATTCCTGCCTCACAACAATCGCCCTCTATAGATTCCCTACTCAAGTCCCTCTGCCTGCCTAGCACAGCCCACTCTATAGATTCCTGTACTCAAACCGTCCCTCTCTATAGATTCTAACTGCTCCCACTCTCTATAGATTCCTGCCTCCAAACCTGCGTCCCTCTATAGATTCCCCTCAACCGGGTTCCCTCTGGTTCCCTGCCTTTTCGTCCCTCTATAGTTCCTGCCTCAAACCACTGTCCCTCTAGATTCCACTGCACCTCACACTGTCCCTTCTATAGATCCTGCCTCACACCATCCTCTATAATTCTGCCTCAAACCGTCCTCTATAGACTTCCTGCCTCACACTACGTCCATCTATAGATTCCTGCCTCAAACTGTCCTCTATAGATTCCTGCCTCCTGGTCCCTCTATAGATTCCTGCCTCAGCAACAGTCCCTCTATAGATTCCCTGCCTCACACCATCCCTCTAGATTCCTGCCTCTACGTCCCTCTAAGATTCCTGCCTCTACACCGTCCATCCCTATAGATTCCTGCCTCAAACCGTCCCTCTACAGATTCCTCCCACACGCCTTCACGTCCCTCTATAGGTTCCTGCCTCAAACCGCCCTCTATAGATTTCACCTCCGTCCACTCTGTCAGATTCCTGCTTCCTCACACACAGATCCCTCTATAGATTCCTGCCCTCAAACGTCCCTCTATAGATTCCTGCCTCAAACGGTCCCTCTACAGATTCCTTGCCTCGTTCTGAGAGATTCCTGCCTCACACCGTCTCTATAGTTTCCTTGCCTCAAACGGTCCCTCTATAGGTTCCTGCCTCACACCGATTAGGCTCCGCCTCTATAGAATTTCTGCCCTCCCACACCGTTCCCTCTCTATAGACTTCTGCCCTCACGCCCCTCTATAGTTTCACCTGCCTCACTTTCGTCTCCTGTTCCTTGCCTCTCCGACCCTCTATAGATTCCTGCCTCACACGTCCCTCTTCTATAGATTCCTCTACCTCACACCGTCCCCTCTATAGATTCCTGCCTCAAACCGTCCCTCTATAGATTCCCTGCCACAAAACGTCCTCTATAGACTGCCTCACACACGTCCCTCTAGATTCCTCTGCCTCACACCAGTCCCTCTATAGATTCCTGCCTCAAACCGTCCTCCATAGATTCCGATCAAACCAGTCCCTCTATAGATTGCTGCCTCAAACCGGGTCCCTCTATGAGATTCCTGCCTCACACCGTCCCTCTAGATTCCTGCCTCTACACCGTCCACACAGCTCTCCATTCCTGCCTCAAACCGTCCCTCTACAGGTTCCTGCCTCAAACTTGTCCCTCTACAGATTCCTGCCTCACAGCTTTGTCCCTCTATAGATTCACCTGCCGTCCCTCTATAGATTCACTGCCTCAAAATGTCTCTCTATAGATTCCTCCTCAAAACCGGTCCCTCTACAGATTCCTTCCTCCACTGTCCCTCTATAGATTCCTGCCTCAGTCCTCTATAGATTTTTCAACACTGACCTCTAAGATTCCCTGCCTCAAACTTAGATCCCTCTGCATAGATTCCTGCCTCAAACACCGTCCCTCTATAGATTCCTTCCTCACCGTCCCTCTAAGATTCCTGCCTCACCCGTCCCCTCTATAGATTCTGCTTCTTCACCGTCCCTCTATAGGTTCCTGCCTCAAATTTCTCTATAGATTCTTGTCTACACCCAGATCCTCTATAGATTCCTGCCTCAACCGTCCCTCCATAGACCTGCCTCACACCGTCCTCTATAGATTCCTGCCTCACCCGTCCCTCTACTAGATTCCTGCCTCACACGGTCCCTACTCACACCACAGGTTCCTGCCTCACACCGCTCCCTTCATAGATTCCTGCCTCTAAACCGTCCCTCTACTGGATTCCTGCCTCCCGTCCCCCTCTACAGATTCCATGCTCTACACGGGTCCCTCTATAGATTCACTGCCTCCTCGTCCTCTATGGATTCCTGCCTCACCTGGGTCCCTCTGATTCCTGCCTCAAACACGTCCCCCTCTGATTCCTGCCTCACACGTCCCTCTACAGATTCCTGCCTCAAACCGTCCCTCTCTACAGATTCCCCTCACACCGTCCCTCTATAGATTCCTGCCTCAAACCGTCCCTCTATAGATCCTGCCTCACCCGTCCCTCTATAGATTCCTGCCTCAAAACGTCCCTCTATAATTCTGCCTCCCTGGGTCCCTCCTATAGTTTCCTGCCCTCAAACCGTCCCTCTATAGGTTTCTCTGCCTCACACCGTCCCTCTATAGGTTCCTGCCTCACACCGTTCCTCTCTATAGATTCCATGCCGTCACACTGGTCCAAGTTCTGCTCTTTGTCCTCTATAGGTTTCCTTGCCTCACCACCGTCCTCTATGGTTTCCTGCCTCAACTCTGTCCCTCTATAGGTTCCCGCCTCCGTCCCTCTACAGGTTCCTTTGCCTCAAACCGTCCCTCATAGATTCTGCCTCACACCGTCCACTCTACAGATTCCTTGCCTCAAAACGGTCCCTCTGAATTCCCTGCCTCCACACCGTCCCTCTATAGATTCCTGCCTCAAACGTCCCTCTACAGATTCCTGCCTGAGCTGTCCTCTATAGGTTCCTGCCTCACACAAATCCCTCTATAATTCTTCACACAAATCCCTCTATAGGCTTTTCTGCCTCACACCGTCCCTCAATATTTCCTGCCTATGCACACCCTCTATAGGTCTGCTGCATCCCTCTATAGTTCTGCCTCACACCGTCCCTCCTAATGGTTTCACTGCCTCACACGTCCCACTCTGTAGTTCTGCCTCAGGCTTGGGTCCTCTATAGGTTCCTGCACTCAAACCAGTCCCTCTATAGATTCCTGCCTCACGCCCTTTATAACACCTTCCACAGTCCCTCTATATATTCCTGCCTCAAACCGTCCCTCTATAGATTTCACCTCACGTCTCTATGGCCTCAAGCAATCTCTATATATTCCTGCCTCTAACTTATGTCCTCTGTAGATTCCCCACATGCCTCCACACGTCCTCTATAGTTTCATCCTCAAATAGTCCCTCTGTGGGTTTTCCTCCCGTCCTTGGTTCCTGCCTCAAACAGGTCCATCCATAGATTCACTGCCTCACACCGTCCCTCTATAATTCTGCCTCACACCTTCCCTCTCATTCCTGTACCTCAAACATTTGTCCCTCTACAATTCACTGCCTCAAACTGTCCCTCTACAATTCTGCACTATTTCCCTCTATAGATTCCCTGCCTCACACCGTCCCTCTATAATTCACTCAAAGCGTCCCTCTATGTTTCACTATTCAGGCAGTCCCTCTATAGATTCCTCCTCCCGTCCCTCTATAATTCCTGCCTCAAACCGTCCCTCTATAGTTCCCTGCCTCACACCGTCCCTCTATGCCGTTCCCTGCTCACCGTCCCTCATATATTCCTGCCTCACACCATCCATCTATATATTCCTGCCTCAAACCGTCCCTCTGCAATTCCTGCCTCACACCGTCCCTCTGTAGATTCCTGCCTCAAGCAGGTCCTCTATATTCACTGCACTCCACACTGGTCTCTGTAGATTCCTTCCCCGTCCTCTTTAATTCACTGCCTCAAGCATCCTCTATAGTTCCTTGCGCCTCCGTCCCTCTATAATTCACTGCCTCAAAACGTCCCTCTATAACTCAAGCAGCAATCTCTATAGATTCCTGCCTCACCACGTCCCTATAGATTCCTGCCTCAAACCGTCCCTCTATGAATTCCTCCTCACGGGTCCATCTGTGGTTCCTGCCTCCTGCGATCCCTCTATAGATTCTCCTCCACCATCCATCTATAGATTCCTGCCTCAAACCGTCCCTCTGCAGATTCCTGCCTCAAACGCGTCCCTCTATATATTCCTGCCTCAAGCAGCTCCCTCATTTATTCACTGCCTCACACCGTCCCTCTATAAATTCCTTCCTCACACCGTCCCTCTATATATTGCTGCCTCACACCGTCCCTCTATAGTTCATATTTACCCTGGATCCCTCTCATGGATTCCTGCCTCACACCGTCCCTCTGTAATTCCTGCCTCACACCGTCCCTCTATAGTTCTGCCTCAAACAGTCCCTCTATAATTCCTCCTCAAACAATCCTCTATAGATTCCTGCCTCACAACGTCCCTCTATGAGTGCCTGCTTCCACACACCGTCCCTCTATAATTCCCCCTCAAACCGTTCCTCTATAGATTCCTACTCTTCCCCTGTAGATTCCTGCCTCAGGCCGTCCCTCTATAGATTTCTGCCTCAAACCCCCCTGTTTCCTCCTCCACTTCCCTCTTGATTCCTGCCTCACACCTCCCCTTATTCCTGCCTCCTCGCTCCCTCTATAGATTCCTACCTCACCCCCATCCATCTATAGATTCCTGCCTCAAACACGTCCCTCTATAATTCCTGCCTCACCGTCCCACTCTATAATTCCTGCCTCAAACCGTCCCTCTACTCATTCACTGCCTCACACACAGGTCCTCTCTAGATTCCTGCCTCACCACTCCCTCTATAGATTCCTCCTCACACCATCCATCTATAGATTCCTGCCTCAAACCAAATCCCTCTACAGATCCTCCCCGTCCCTCTACAATTCACTCCTCACTCTTTAATTCTGTCCCTCTATAGTTTCTGCCTCACACCGTCCCTCTACTAGGTTCCTCACCTCAACCGTCCCTCTATAATTCCTGCCTCACACCCCCCATTCACCTGCTGTTCAAACCCTCCCTCTAATTCCTCACTCCCTCTATAATTCCTGCCTCAAACTCCCTACCATTCCTGCCTCAAACCCGTCCCTCTATAATTCCCTCCTCACCTATTCTTCCGTCCCTCTTAAATTTCCTGCCTCACCCCGTCCTCTGAGATTTCTGCCTCATACTCCCCTCTAGATTCCTGCCTCACACACGGTCCCTCTATAATTCCTCCTCACGTCCCTCTATAGGTTCCTCAAACCGAAATCCCTCTGGGTTCCTGCCTCACAAAAGTCCCCTATAATTCCTCCTCACACCTCCCTCATAATCCACCCTCCCTCTTTCTCCTCAAACACTCCCTCTATAATTCCCCTCAAACATCCTCAATTCCTCCTCACTCCACTCTATAGATTCCCTGCCTCACACCTCCCTCTATAATTCCTCACTCACATCGTCGCTCTACAGATTCACTGCCTCAGGCCGTCCCTCTACAGATTCTGCCTCAGACTGTCCCTCTACAATTCCTGCCTCAAACTGTCCCTCTATAATTCACTGCCTCACACCGTCCCTCTATAATTCCTGCCTCAAAAAACTCCCTCTTAATTCCTCCCCTCCAAAACATCCCTCTATAGATTCCTGCCTCACACTGTCCCTCTTATTCCTGCCTCACACCCCTCCCTCCTATAGATTCCTGCACTCAAATCCCTCTATTCCCTCACGTCCACTCTTAATTCCTGCCTCAAACCGTCCCTCTATAATTCCCTTCCCGTCCCTCTATAATTCCTCCTCGATCCCTCTATAGATTCCTGCTTCAACACCGTCCCTCTTAAATTCACTGCACTCAAGCCGTCCCTCTTATTTCACTGCCTCAAATCCCTCTAATTCTTTCCCTCTAATTCCTGCCCTCAAACCTAGTCCCTCTATAGATTCCTACCTCACACCCAGGCCCTCTATGGGTTCCTCCTCACACGTCCCTCTTATTCCTGCCTCACACCATCCATCTATAGATTCCCTGCCTCAAACCGTCCCTCTACAATTCCTGCCTCACACCTCCCTCTACAATTCACTGCCTCAAACCCTCCCTCTATAATTCCTCCTCACACGTCCCTCTCATTCCTCCTCACACCTCCCTCTATAGGTTCCTCCTCAAACCAATCCCTCTTAATTCCTCCTCACACTCCCTCTAATTCCTCCTCCCCCCTTTTCCTCCTCACCTCCCTCTATAGATTCCTGCCTCCCAAATCCCTCTATAATTCCTCCTCCCTCCCTCTATATTCTCCTCCACCTCCCTCTTGATTCCTCCTCCCCACTCCCTCTATAGATTCCTGCCTCAAACCGTCCCTCTACAGATTCCTGCCTCAAACCGTCCCTCTATAGATTCCTCGCCTCAAAACGTCCCTCTATAGATTCCTGCCTCACACCGTCCCTCTATAGATTCCTACCTCACACCGTCCCTCTAGATTCCTGCCTCAAACCGTCCCTCTATAGATTCCTGCCTCAAACCGTCCTCTATAGGATCCTACCTCAACCGTCCCTCTATAGATTCCTGCCTCACACCGTCCCTCTATAGATTTCCTTGCTTTCACACTGGCCCTCTATAGATTCTGCCTCACACCGTCCCTTTCTATATGTTCATGCCTCACACCGGATCCCTCTATAGATTCCTGCCGATCAAACCGTCCCTCTATAGATTCTTGCCTCACACCGTCCCTCTACAGATTCCTTGCCTCTAAACACGTCCCTCTAAGATTCTGCCTCACACCGTCCCTCTAGATTCCTGCCTCGAGACCGTCTACATCCTCTGCATAGATTCCTGCCTCACACCGTCCCTCTATAGATTCCTGCCTCACACCGTCCCTCTACAGATTCTGCTCTCAAACCGTCCTCTACAGATTCTGCCTCTTTTTAAACTCCTCTTGGTTCCATGCCTCTTTCACGGTTCCCTCTATAGTTCCTGCCTCACACCGTCCTTTCGAAGTTTCCTGCACCTCATACGGCCTCTATAGGTTCCTTGCCTCACCACGTCCCTCTATAGGTTCCTTGCACTCCACCGTCCCTCTATTGGTTCCTGCCTCACCACTAAGGTCCCTCTATAGGTTTCTGCCTCAAACCGTCCCTCTTAGATTCCTTTTGCCTCAACACCGTCCCTCTAGAGATTCCTGCCTCTAACGGGTCCTTTATAGATTCACTTCGTTTTCACACCGGTCCATCATAGCTTCCTGCCTCAAACCTGTCCCTCTATAGATTCCTGCCTCTACAACGTCCCTCTAAGACTTCCCTGCCTCAAACCGTCCCTCTCGATAGACTTTTTCCTGCCTCTAACCTGCGTCCCTCTGTAGTTCCCCTTGCCTCCTTACATCCCTCTATAGATTTTCTGCCTCAAACCGTCCCTCTATGGGTTCCTTTGCCTTTACCCGTCCCTTCTATAGGTTCTGCTTCAAACGTCCCTTCTATAGATTCTTGCCTCACACCGTCCCTCTATGGCTCCTTCACACCTTCCCCTCTACAGGTTCCTGCCTCCAAACTGTCCCTCTGGAGTCCTGCCTCAAACTTTGTCCCTCTACAGGTTCCTTGCCTCAAACTTTGTCCCTCTATAGATTCCCTGCCTCACACTGTCCCTCTCTTTATTTCCTGCCTCAAAACACGTCCCTCTATAGATTCCTTGGCACTCAAAACGTCCTCTCTAGATTCTGCCTACGTCCTCTGTGATTCTTGTTTCTACACTGATCCTCTGTAGGTTCCTGCCTCTACACGTCCCTCTACTGGGTTCGCCTCACCCGTCCCTCTAGTAGTTCGCCTCCACACCGTCCATCTATAGTTCCTGCCTCTTAATTCGTCCCTCTACGGATTCCTGCCTCAAAACCGTCCCTCTATAGATTCCTGCCTCAACTGTCCCTCCATAGATTCTCTTGCCTCACAGCCTCTATAGAGACCTTCCTCACACCATCCTCTATGGTTAACGCACTCACACTCCCTCTGAATTCCTGCTTCAACACCGTCCCTCTGTATATTCACTGCCTCAACGGTCCCTCTGCTGATTCCCTGCCTCAAACCGTCCCTCTAATTCTCCTCTGTAATTCCTGCCTCAAACCGTCCCTCTATAATTCCGTCCCTCTATGGGTTTTCCTGCCTCTGCGTCCTCTATAAATTCATAACACTCTTTTAAATTCCTCTATAGTTCCTGCCTCTCAAACCGTCCACCTACAATTCCTGCCTCACACCGTCCCTCTACAATTCTGCACTCAAGCAGTCCCTCTGCATATATTCCCTCCTCGTCCCTCTGGGTTTCCTCCCCGTCCTCTATAAATTCCTCTCCCCGTCCCTCTATAAATTCCTCTCCGTCCCTCTATAAATTCCTCCTCAAACATCCTCTATAGATTCCTGCCTCAGGCAGGTCCTCTGTAGTTCACTGCCTCTGGCGATCCTCTATGAATTTCTGCTCACACCGTCCTCTATGTTCACTGCCTGCAATCTCTATGTTCCTGTACCTCACACACGTCCTCTATATTCCTGCCTCAAACCGTCCCTCTGTAGGTTTCCTGCCTCAAACAGGCGTCCCTCTATGGGTTCCTGCATCACTGCGTCACTCTATGGGTTACTGCCTCACATAATCCCCTCTACAGATTCCTGCCTCAAACCCAGTCCCTCTATAGATTCCTCCTCCGTCCTCTATAGATTCCTGCACTCAACAATCCCTCTGTATATTCCTGCCTCAAGCCGTCCCTCTGGGTTCTGCCTCACACACGTCCCTCTATAGTTTCACACCACTCAAACAATCCCTCTATAATTCCTGCCTCCAAACCGTCCCTCCTGGAAATCACCTCACACCGTCCTCTATATATTCACTGCCTCAAACGATCCTCTATGGATTCCTGCCCTCACCGTCCTCTATAAATTCCTGCCTCAAACCGTCCCTCTATAATTCCTACTCAAGCAAGTCCTTGTAAATTCACCGTTCACGTCCCTCAGTTCCTGCCTCAAGCAATCCCCTCTATGGTTTCCACCCTCAAGCAATCCATCTATAGGTTTCACTGCCTCACACACGTCCCTCTATATATTCCTGCCTCACACGATCCCTCTATAGGTTATTACACGGGTCTCTATGAGTTTCCTGTATCACACAGATCCACTCTATGGGTTCCTGCCTCACACCGTCCCTCTGAGTTTCCTGCCTCAAACCGTCCCTCTATAGATTCTGCCTCCCACACCGTCCCTCCTACAATTCACTGCCTCAAACCGTCCCTCTATATATTCCTGCCTACACCGTCCCTCTGTAAATTTCCTCCTCTGCGTCCCTCTGCCGTTCCTGCCTCAAACCGTCCCTATGTAGGTTCCTGCACTCAAACGGTCACTCTGCTGGGTTTCATATCAGGCAGGTCCTCTAGTTCCTCCTCACGTCCCTCATATATTCTGCCTCACGGGTCCCTCTACAATTCCCTGCCTCAAACTGTCCCTCTACAATTCCTGCCTGCTCATCCACATTAAACTGTCCCTCTATGAGTTCACTCCTCACACATCCCTCTATGAATTCCTGCCTCAAACAGTCCCTCTGTAGTTCCACTCAAAACGTCCTCTATAAATTCTTGCCTCCATTGGTCCCTCTATGGTTCACTCCTCCACCACCGTCCTCTATAGGTTCCTGCCTCACACCGTCCCTCTATAGATTCCTGCCTCAGCCCTCCCTCTGTAGATTTCCTGCCTCAAACACCCTCTCCATTCCTGCCTCAACCGTCCCTCTATAGATTCTGTCTCACTCCCTCAGTGCCTCTTTCGTCCCTCTACGGAAATTCACTGCTTCAACACATCTCATATATTCCATACTCAACATTCTCTGTATATTCCTGCCTCAAACAGTCCTCTTCTGCATATCTGGGTCCACTCTATAGATTCCTGCACCTCAAGCCGTCCTCTATAGATTCCTCCTCACACATCCCTCTATAACTGCCTCCACGTCCCTCTATAGTTCCTGCCTCACACCATCCATGTATATTCCTGCCTCAAGCTTCGTCCCTCTACATTCCTGCCTCACATTCTCTACAATTCACTGCCTCAAACCGTCCCTCATAACTCCTCACGGGTCATCTATGGGTTCACTGCCTCCTGATCCCTCACTGGTTTCCTGCCTCAAACCGTCCTCTGCTCAAATTCCTGCCTCACACCGTCCTCTATATTCCTGCCTCACACCGTCCCTCTATGGGTTCCTGCCACTCCGGTCCCTCTATAGATTCCTGCCTCCAAACGTCCCTCTATAAATTTCTGCCTCAAACCGTCCCCTCTATAATTCCTGCCTCACACCGTCCCATCTATGGTTCTTCCTTGCGGGTCCTCTGCAGGTTTCCTGCCTCATGCAGGCCCTCTGGGCCTGCCTCACCGTCCTCTGTAGTTCCCTGCCTCACACCGTCCCTCTGCAAGTTTTCACTGCCTCAAACGTCCCTCTGTAAGTTTCCACCACCTCACACTCTCTGTATATTCCTGCCTCACACCCGTCCCTCTATAGATGCCTACCTCACACCTCCTCCTTATATTCACTGCCTCAAACCTCCCTCTATAATCTGCCTCAAAACGTCCCTCTGTAGATTCCTTATATCAGGCAGTCCTCTATGGTTCAACATTCACCTGATCCCTCTGTAGATTTCTGCCTCCGTCCCTCTACAATCTAAACTGTCCCTCTACAATTCCTGCCTCAAACTGTCCTCTACAATTCCTGCCTCAAACTGTCCCTCTACTAGTTCCTGCCTCACTATATATTCCTGCCTCAAAACGTCCCTCTATAGATTCCCTCCCTCAAAACGTCCTCTAACAATTCACTGCCTCAAACCGTCCTCTATGGGTTTCTGCGCCACTGTCCGCTATAGTTTCACTGCCTCACACGGTCCTCTGAGTTCCTGCTCAAACAGTCCCTCTATAATTCCTGCCTCAAACCGTCCCTCTGTAATTCCTGCCTCAAGCTGCGTCCCTCTATGGGTTCCTTCCCACTCTCTATAGGTGCTGCCTCACACCGTCCCTCTATGGGTTCATAACTTCCAACACCCCAGCTCCCTCTGTAAATTCTGCCTCAAACCGTCCTCTATAATTCATGCTAAACACCGTCCCTCTATAGATTCCTCCTCTTTTGGATCCTCTGTAGATTCCTGCATAGGCGTCCCTCTGCCGTTCCTGCCTCACACCTCTCTATCAGGTTTCCTGCCTCACCCACCATCCTCTATGGAAATTCCTCCTCCTCCTCTACAAATTCATACTCCGTCCCTCTACAATTCACTGCCTCACAATCTCTGGATTCACTGCCTCTGCGTCCCTCTATAAATTTCTGCCTCCTTTGCGTCCCTCTATAGGTTCCTGCCTCAAACCGGGCCACTCTGTAGTTCCTGCCTCCTGCCGTCCCTCTGCAATTCCTCCTCAAACAATCCTTGGGCCTGCCTCACACACCGTCCTCTAATATTCCTGCCTCAACCGTCCCTCTGTAATTCCTCCTCCGTCCTCTATATATTCCCTGCCTCAAACAACCTCTACAATTCCTGCCTAACCGACTCTCTATGAATTCCTCTCAAACGGATCACTATAGATTCACATGCCTCCTGCCGTCCCTCTATAGTTCACCTCACACCGTCCTCTATGATTCCTGCCTTAAGCAATTCCCTCTGTAGGTTTCCTGCCTCACACCAAATCCCTCTATAGGTTTCCTGCCTCTTTTAATCCCTCATAATTCCTCCTCTTTTTGTCCCTCTGTAAGTTTTCCTGCATCACACCGTCCTCTATAGTTCCTGCCTCACACCCCGTCCACTCTATATGAGTTCCTGCCTCACACGGATCCCTCTATAGGTTCCTGCCTCAAACCGTCCCTATAATTCCTCCTCACCGTCCCTCTACAATTCCTGCCTCAAACCGTCCCTCTGTAAATTCCCTGCCTCACACCTCCCTCTATAATTCCTGCCTCAAGCAAATCCTCTGTCTGTTCCTGCCTCATTGGTCCCTCTGTATATTCCTGCCTCAAAGCCTCTCTATATATTCACTGCCTCAAACGTCCCTCTGTAGTTCTGCCTCACACGAGTCCTCTATGGATTCCTGCCTCACACCGTCCCTCTATAGTTTCCACTCCGTCCCTCTATAAATTTCCTCCTCACTGCAGCCCTCTATGTCTACCGTCCCTCTATAATTCCTGCCTCACACACGTCCCTCTATGGATTCTGCCTCACACCTCCCTCTGAATTCCCTGCCTCAAGCAGTCCCTCTATAGATTCCTGCCTCAAACCCGTCCCTCTATAACAGCCTCAAGCAGTCCCTCTATAGTTCCTCCTCATCCTCTGTAAATTCATAAGCCCACCGTCCATCTATAATTCACTGCCTCACACCGTCCTCTATGGTTTCCTGCCTCACACGATCATCTAGTTTCATATTCAGGCAGGTCCACTCTATGGTTCTGCCTCAAACCGTCCTCTATGGTTCTGCATCACACCGTCCTCTATAAATTTCCTGCTCACTGTCCCTCTACAATTCCTGCCTCAAACCGTCCCTCTGTTTATTCATACTCACACCGTCCCTCTATAATCTGCCTCACACCGTCCCTCTATATATTCACTGCCTCACACACGTCCCTCTATATTCCTGCCTCAGACAGGTCCTCCCAGGTTCCTGCCTCAAGCCCAGGCCCTCTATGGGTTTCCTGCCTCACACCGTCCCTCTGAAATTCCTCCTCCCACCTCCCTCTATGGGTTGCCATCACACCGTCCCTCTGTAAGTTTCCTGCCTCACACCGTCCCCTCTATATAGGTTCCTGCCTCACACCGTCCCTCTATAGTTCCTGCCTCAAACCGTCCCTCTGTATATTCCTGCCTCACAGGTCCACTCTACAATTTCATATATCAAACTAGATCCCTCTAGATTCTGCCTCACACCTCCTCTATGCGTTCCTGCCTCAAGCATTCCCTCTATATATTCCTGCCTCAAACAGCTCACTCTATGGGTTCCTGCCTCAAATGATCCTCTACAGGTTCCTCCTCAAACACGTCCCTCTGTAGATTTCACTGCCTCACACCTTGGGTCCCCTGTTCCTGCCTCCCTTTGCCGTCCCTCTATGAGTTTCTGCCTCACACTCCTCTGTAGGTTCCTGCCTCATGCAGGCCCTCAGTTCCTGCCTCCGTCCCTCTATAGTTCCTGCCTCACACCCGTCCCTCTGTAAATTCTCCTCCGTCCCTCTACAATTCACTGCCTCAAACCGTCCCTCTATAATTTCCTGCCTCACACCGTCCTCTATAATTCCTTCGCCTCAAACCGTCCCTCTATAGTTTCATAGCATCAGGCCGTCCTCTGTAGTTCCTGCCTCAAACCGTCCCTCTATAGTTCACACTGCTCCTACGTCCACTCTGTAGTTCCTCATCACCGTCCATCTAATTCCTGCCTCACCGTCCATGTTTCCTGCCTCACACCGTCCCTCTATGATTTCCTGCCTCAAACCGTCCCTCTATAGGTTCCACTGCCTCAAACGTCCCTCTATAGGTTTCCTGCATCCCACCGTCACTCTATGGGTTTCCTGCCTCCGCACTGTCCTCTCACAGATTCCTGCCTCAAACCGTCCCTCCTATGAATTCCTGCCACCACACCGTCCTCTATAATCTCCTCACCTCCTCTATAAATTCCTGCCTCAAACCGTCCTCTATAATTCCTGCCTCACACAGTCCCTCTATATTCTGCCTCAAACCGTCCCTCTATAATTCCTCCTCACCGTCCCTCTATAGATTCCTGCCTCAAACTGAATCCCTCTATGGATTCCCGCCTCAGGCCAGTCCTTTTATAGATTCCTGCTTTTTGCCGTCCCTCTATATTCCTGCCTCAAACCGTCCCTCTATAATTCCTGCCTCAAACCGTCCCTCTGTAACCCTCAAACCTCCCTCATAATTCCTGCCTCAAACGTCCTCTGTAATTCCTCCTCTGCCTCCCTCTATAGTTCACTGCCTCACTACGTCCCTCTGCATAATTTCTGCGCAAACCGTCCCTCTATGGGTTTCACTGCCTTTGGATGTCCCTCTATTATTTCCTCCTCACCGTCCCTTGGGCACTCTGCCTCACACCGTCCCTCTGCAATTCTGCCTCAAACCTTCGTCCCTCTGTATATTCCTCCTCGTATTTCCCTCTACAATTCCCGCTGCCTCAAGGCAGGTCCTCCATAGTTTCCTGCCTCAAACCTTGGGTCCCTCTATAGATTTCACTGCACTCCACCACGTCCTCTATAACCACTCAACCGTCCCTCTATAGTTCTGCCTCAAAGCCGTCCCTCTATAGTTCCTGCCTCACATGTCCCTGTATATTCCTGCCTCAAGCAGTCCCTCTACAATTCCTGCCTCAACCGTCCCTCTGTAAATTTCCCTGCCTCAAACCGTCCCTCTATAGTTCTGCCTCACAGTGTCCCTCTATAGATTTCACTGCCTCCACCGTCCCTCTATATTCCTCAAACCGTCCCTCTATAGGTTCTGCCTCAAACTGTCCCTCTATGGGTTTCCTCCACGTCCCTCTCTACAGTTTGCCTCAAACCGTCCCTCTATATATTCCTGCCTCACACCGTCCCTCTATAGATTCCTGCCTCAAACCGTCCACTCTGTAATCTGCCTCCAAACCGTCCCTCTATAGATTTCCTGCCTCAAACCGGTCCCTCTATAGATTCCTCATCACCTTCGTCCCTCTGGGTTCCTGCCTCACACCGTCCCTCTATGGAAATTTCTCCACCTCAAACCGTCCCCTCATAAATTTCCTGCCTCACACAAATCCTCTATAGTTCTTACCTCACACCGTCCCTCTATAAGTTCTGCATCTTACAATCCTCTATAGATTCCTGCCTCACCTGATCCCTCTACAATTCCTGCCTCAAACGAGTCCTCTATGGATTCCTCCTCACCTTCCCTCTATAATCTGCCTCAAACCTCCCTAATTCCTGCCTCGTCCCTCTATAGATTCCTGCCTCAAACCTTGGGTCCCTCTATAATTCCTGCCTCAAACCGTCCTCTATAATTTCCTGCCTCACCACGTCCCTCTATAATTCCTGCCTCACCGTCCCTCTATAAGTTTCCCTGCCTCTACCGTCCCTCATAAATTTCCCTGCCTCACACAGGTCCTCCTATGGTCTATGCACCTCACCGTCCCTCTATAGATTCTGCCATCACACCGTCCCTCTATAGGTTTCCTCCTCACGTCCCTCTAGATTTCTGCCTCAAGCTTCGTCCTCTATAATTCTGCCTCACACCGTCCCTCTCTACATTCCTGCCTCAACCGTCCCTCTATATATTCACTGCCTCACACGGGTCCACTCTGTAGTTTCACTGCCTCAGGCGTCCTCTATGGTTCATAACACTCAGGCAGATCCCTCTGTAGTTCTGCCTCAGGCAGGTCCCTCTACAGATTTCGCCTCAAACAGGCTCTCTGCGTTCACCTCTGGCGTCCCTCTGTAATTCCTGCATCACACAGTCACTGTAGTTCACCTCACACCGTCCCTCTGTATATTCACTGCCTCTTTTGTCCTCTATATTCCTGCCTTAAACCGTCCCTCTATGAGTTCCTGCCTCAAGCCGTCCCTCTGAGTTCATAAATCACACCAGATCGCTCTATGGGTTTTCATGCCTCTACTTGTCCTCTACAGATTCCTGCCTCAAACCTTGGGTCCCTCTGTAGTTCCTGCCTCCCACCGTCCCTCTATGGAGTTCCTGCCTCAAACCCCGTCCCACTCTAAGTTTGCCTCACACCGTCCCTCTATAATTCCTGCCTCAAACCGTCCCTCTATAGTTTCCTGCCCTCACACGTCCCTCTATAATTTCCTGCCTCAAACCGTCCCTCTGTAGATTCATAACATCAAGCGGATCCTTTATGATTCTGTTTGCACATGTCCTCTATGAATTCCTGCCTCAAACCTCCTCTGTAGATTCCTCCTCTGCGTCCTCTATATTCACTCAACCGTCCCTCTATAAATTCCTGCCTCTAACCGTCCTTCTATAATTCTCCTCCGTCCCTCTATAATTTCTGCCTCAAACCAGTCTCACAATTTTCACTGCTTCACACCGTCCCTCTATAGTTCTGCCTCAAACCTCCTCTATGATTCATGCCTCCTTTTGCGTCCTCTGAATTCCTGCCTCAAACCTGATCCCTCTATAGGTTCACTGCCTCACATGTCCCTCTCTGGGTTCCTGCCTCACGTCCTTTGAGTTCACACTGCCTCAACCGTCCCTCTATAATTCCTGCCTCCCTACGTCCCTCTATAGTTCCTGCCTCAAACACGTCCCTCTACGAATTCCTGCCTCAAGCAGTCCTCTGTAGATTCCTGCCTCAAACGATCCTCTAATGATTTCCTGCCTCAAGCTGTCCCTCTATAGATTCCTGCCTCGTCCCTCTATAGATTCTGCACTCAAACCGTCCCTCTACAATTCCTGCCTCAACCGTCCCTCTGTATATTCCTGCCTCAAACCGTCCCTCTATATATTCCTGCCACACCGTCTCTACAATTCCTGCCTCACACCGTCCCTCTATATTCCTCCTCAAACCGTCCCTCTGCAATTTTCCTTAACGCAGAGCAGGTCATCTGTAGTTCACCATCCATGGGTCCTCTGTAGATCACCTCACCCGACCCTCTATAATTCCTTCCGTCCCTCTATATTTCACACTCAAGCAAATCCCTCTAGGTTCCTGCCTCAAACCTTCCCCTCTGAAGTTTCCTCTCCTCTATAATTCTGCCTCACACCGTCCCTCTATAAGTTTCACTGCATCCCACCGTCCTCTATAAATTTCTGCCTCACACCGTCCTCTATATAAGGTTTCCTGCCTCCCACGGAGTCCCTCTATAGGTTTTCCTGCCTCAGGCAGGTCCCTCTATAGATTCCCTGCCTCACCGTCCCTCTGCAATTCCTGCCTCAAGCAGTCCCCTCTATATTCCTGCCTCACACCGTCCCTCTGTAATTCCTGTCTCAAGCCGTCCCTCTACTTGATTCCTCCTCACCGTCCCTCTATATATTCCTGCCTCAAACTTAGTCCCTCTGTATATTTCTGCCTCAAACGGGTCCACTCAATTTCATAACACCAATCCTCATAATTCCTCCTCACGAATCCCTCTGTGATTTCCTGCCTCACACAAATCCCTCTGTAAGTTTCTGCCTTACCCCGACCCTCTATGAATTCCTGCCTCACACTCCTCTATAACTTCTGCCAAGCCGTCCCTCTATAATTCCTCCTCACCTCCTCTACACATTCACTGCCTCAGGCAGGTCCTCTATGGATTCCTGCCTCACATGAGTCCTCTATAATTCCTCCTCAGCTCTCCTCTATAAATTTCCTCCTCCATCTATAATTCCTGCCTCAAGCCGTCCCTCTATAATTCCTCCTCACAACGTCCCTCTATAAATTCCTCACGTCCATCTATAATTCCCTCACACAATCCCTCTATAGATTCACTGCCTCCACACCGTCCACTCTAATTGCTGCCTCACGCGGGTCCTCTATGGGTTTCCTGCCTCAAACTGGGCTCCCTCTATGGGTTCCTGCATCACACCGTCCTCTATAGTTTCCTTCCTGTCCCTTGTTCCTGCCTCAAACACGTCCTCATAAATTCCCTGCCTCACCGTCCCTCTGTATATTCCTGCCTTAAACCGTCCTCTATAGATTCCTGCCTCACACCGTCCTCTATAGATTTCATAACTCAAACGGTCCATCTGTGGTTCATGCCTCAGGCAGTCCTCTATAGATTCTGCCTCACATAGGGTCCTCTATATATTCCTGCATGCCCTGATCCCTCTATAGATTCCTGCCTCACACCGTCCCTCTATAATTCCTCCTCCGTCCCTCTAGATTTCCTGCCTCAAAGCTTAGTCCCTCTATAAATTTCCTGCCTCAAACCGTCCCTCTATATATTCCTGCCTCACACCTCCCTATAGGTTCCCTCCGTCCTCTATAGTTTCTGCCTCAAACCGTCCCTCTGTAGTTCCTCCTCCGTCCCTCTACGAATTCCTGCCTCAAACCGTCCCTCTATAGATTCCTCTACCGTCCCTCTATAATCTACCGTCCCTCTATAAATTCATACCTCAAACAAGTAGCTCTATAATTCCTGCCTCAAACCGTCCTCTATAAATTCTGCCTCAAGCATCCCTCTATAATCTTCCCTGGCGTCCATCTATAGTTCTGCGTCACACGTCCATCCTGCAATTCCCTGCCTCACACCGTCCCTCTGGGTCCTCCTCGTCCCTCTATATTCCTGCCTCAAGCGCCCTCTATGGGCCCCTGCTCCAAACCGTCCCTCTATGGTTTCTACTCACACCGTCCCTCATTTGCTCCCTCTATAGTTCTGCCTCACACCGTCCCTCTATAGATTCCTGCCTCAAACGATCCTCTGTAGATTCCTGCTCACACCGTCCCACTCTATATGTGATTCCTCCTCACACCCAGCTATCTACAATTCTGCCTCAAGCAGGTCCCTCTATAGTTCACTGCCTCACACCGTCCCTCTATAATTCCTGCCTCAAACCGTCCCTCTATAATTCTGCCTCAAACCGTCCCTCTATAGATTTCCTTTCTCACACGATCCACTCTATGGTTTCATATCATACCGGCCTCTGTAGTTCCTGCCACACGTCCCTCTATGAGTTCCTGCCTCAAACCGTCCCTCTATATCCGTCCCTCTATATGTGTTCCTGCCTCCCACCTTCTTTCTAAGTTTCACTGCCTCATATACCCCCTCTACCAATTCACTGCCTCACACCGTCCCTCTATAATTCTGCCTCAAACCCGTCCCTCTATAATTCCCTTTCTCCCACGTCCCTCTGTAAATTTCCTGCATCACACCGTCCTCTATGGGTTTCCTGCCTCTGTCCCTCTATGAGTTTCCTACTTGCCTGCCGTCCTCATTTTCTGCCTCACACAGCCACTCTACAATTCCTCCTCAACTCCTCATATATTCACTGCCTCACACGTCCCTCTATAGGTTTCACTGCCTCAAACGCGTCTCCATACATTCACTGCCTCAAGCAGTCCCTCTATAGTTCTTTCTCCGTCCCTCTATGAGTTCACCATCTGCGATCCTCTATATGGGTTTCCTCCTCCGTCCCTCTCTGGGTTTCCTGCCTCAAACCGTCCCTCTAGGTTCACTGCCTCACACCGTCCCTCTGGGTTTCTGCCTCATACCGGCCCTCTGTAATTTCCTGCCTCACACCGTCCCTCTATAGGTTCTGCCTCACACCGTCCTTCTATAGGTTCCTGCCTCACCTACGTCCCTCTATAGACTTCTGCCTCAGGCAGTCCTCTATAGTTCCCCATCACACGGGTCCCTCTGCAATTCTGCCTCAAACGGGTCCCTCTATAGGTTCCTGCCTCACACCGTCCCTCTGTAATTTCCTGCCTCAAACACCGTCCCTCTATGGGTTCCTCCTCAACGTCCCTCTACAATTCCCTGCCTCAAGCTTCGTCCCTCTGCCGTTCCTGCCTCTAACGTCCCTCTATATATTCCTGCATCACACCGTCCATCTATAGGTTCCTGCCTCTTTCCCGACCCTCTATAGGTTCCTGCCTCTGCAGGTCCTCCCCCTATGATTCCTGCCTCAAACCTCCCTCTATGAGTTCTGCCTCAAACCGTCCCTCTACTGGGTTTCACCATCTTGTGTCTGGTTCTCCTTTTCCACACTGTCCCTCTCAATTCCTGCCTCAAGCCGTCCCTCTGGTCCCTGCCTCACACCGTCCCTCTATAAATTCCTGCCTCAAACCGTCCCTCTATGTGTCCTCTATATATTCCTGCTGCTCAAACCGTCCTCTATGTTCACTTATCAGGCAGTCCCTCTATGGGCCTGCCTCCGTCCCTCTATGTTCTGCATCCTCTCTGCTGGGCCTGCCTCACATTTCCCTCTATATATTCCTGCCTCCCACAGTCCCCTCTATATTCCTGCCTCACTCCCTCACAGTTTCCTGCCTGTTAATTCCCTCTATAATGTCTCTGTAGGCCCTGCCTCGTCCTCTGTATATTTCTGCCTCAAACTGGATCCCTCTGGTTCCTGCCTCACAGTCCATTCCTGCCTGGGCAAATCTCCTATAGTTCCTGCCTCACGGTCCTCTGTATATTCCTGCCTCAAGCAGGCTCCCTCTATAGTTCCTGCCTCAAACAGATCTTCTACAATTTCACTGCCTCAAACGGGTCCCTCTATGGAATTCCTGCTCACAACGTCCTCTGTAGTTTCACTGCGTCACACATCCGTCTATAGGTTCTGCTGCCTCACACAGTCTCATGTTCCCGTCCCTCTAGATTCCTGCCTCAAACCGTCCCTCTATGTTCCTGCCTCAAACCGTCCCTCTATGGTTTCCTGCCTCACACCCGTCCCTCTATAGGTTTCTCCTCTTGGCCCTCTATATTCCTGCCTCACACCATCCTCTATTAATTCCTGCCTCCAAACAGGCTCCCTCGCAAATTCTGCCTCCACACGGGTCCTCTGCAGATTCCTGCCTCAAACCGTCCCTCTAGATTCACTGCCTCCGTCCCTCTGCTGGGCCCACCGCCTCACACCTCCCTGAATTCCTGCCTCACCTCCGCATTCCTGCCTCAAAACGTCCCTCATGGGTTCCTGCCTCAACCTCCTATAATTCCTGCCTCACAACGTCCCTCAGGTTCCTGCATCACGGGTCAATCTGTAGTTCCTCCACACCGTTCCTCTATAGTTCACTGCCTCACACTGCGTCCCTCTATGATTCCTGCCTCACACCGTCCACTCTATAAATTTCCTGCCTCAAACCGTCCCTCTATGGTTCTGCTGCATCACACACGTCACTCTGGGTTCCTGCCTCACACTGTCCCTCTATATTCCTGCCTCAAACGGTCCCTCTATATATTCCTGCCTCTTGCGTCCCTCTATATAGGTTCCCTGCCTCTGCCTCCTCTATATAGGTTTCCTGCCTCAGGCGTCCCTCTATAGGTTCCTGCCTCACACCGTCCCTCTACAATTCCTGCCTCAAACCGTCCCTCTGAATTCCTGCCTCACACCTCCCTCTCAAATTCCTCCTCTTTTCTCCCTCCCACCGTCCCTCTGTACGTTTCCTGCCTCACCCGTCCCTCTATAAATTTCCTGCCTCACACGCCTCTATAATTCCTCTCCACCTCCTCTATAATTCTGCCTCACGCCGTCCTCTGTGGGTTCCTGCCTCACCGTCCCTCTGTAGATTTCTGCCTCAAACCGTCCTCTGTATTTCCTGCCTCCTGAGCCTGCAGCCAGCCTCCACATTTACAATCTCTGTTCTATCAAACCGTCCCTCTATAATTCCCTGCCTCAAACGCGTCCTCTATAGATTCCCTGCACTCAAACGGGTCCTCTATGAGTTCATATTCAGGCCAGGTCCTCTGTGGATTCACCTCTGGCGTCCCTCTGTAGATTCACTGCATCTTGCCGTCCATCTATGGAAATTCCTGCCTCCCACCGCGTCCCTCTACAATTCACTGCCTCCGTCCTCCTTGAATTCCTGCCTCAACGTCCCTCTATGGTTTCCTCCTCAACGTCCCTCTATAGGTTCTGCATCCCTTTGCGTCACTCTATAGTTTCTGCCTCCACTGTCCTCTGCATATTCCTGCCTCCAAACCGTCCCTCTATAGTTCCTCCTACTCCTCTATAATTCTGTTAACCGTCCCTCTATAGTTCCTCCTCCGTCCCTCTGTATATTCCTCCTCAAACACGTCCTCTATGGTTACTCCTCGTCCTCTGTAAATTCCTGCCTCAACCGTCCCTCTATAATTCCTGCCTCAACCGTCCCTTTATAATTCATGCTTCACACTGCGTCCCTCTATAGATTCATATTCAAACCGTCCCTCTATAGTTCACTGCCTCCTGCGTCCTCTATATATTCCTGCCTCAAACCGTCCCTCTATAGGTTCCTGCCTCTAACCGTCCCTCTAGAATTCCTGCCTCTGCCACTAATTTCTGCCTCATTGTCCCTCTATGGTTCTGCCTCACCGTCCCTCTACAATTCCTGCCTCAAGGCAGATCCCTCTGTAGATTCTGCCTCACATCGTCCCTCTATAGATTCCTGCCTCAAGCCGTCCCTCTATAATTCCTGCCTCACACGTCCCTCTGAGTTCCTCCTCAACGTCCCTCTATAATTCTGCCTCGTCCCTCTATATATTCACTGCCTCACCGTCCTCTGTAATTCCTGCCTCAAACCGTCCCTCTGTATATTCCTGCTGCCTCAGGCAGTCCTCTATGGTTCTGCCTCTGATCCTCTATAGATTCCTGCCTCAAACCGTCCCTCTACAATCACCTCAAGCTTCGTCCCTCTATGGGTTCCTGCCTCAACCCATCCCTCTGCAAATTCCTGCCTCACACCGTCCCTCAGTTCCTGCCTCACCTGTCCCTCTATATTCCTGCCTCACACCTCCCTCTATATTCCTGCCTCAACAGGGTCCTCTGCAATCCCTCAAGCCGTCCCTCTACAATCATTAAATACATCATATTATCTGCCCCCCCATTTATCTAACACCTCACACCGTCCCTCTATATTCCTGCCTCAAACCGTCCCTCTATAAATTCCTGCCTCAACACGTCCCTCTATTGTTTCCTGCCTCTTACCGTCCCTCTATGGCCTCCTCCGTCCCTCTATGGTTCCTGCATCACACCGTCCCCCCTCCTCACGATCCTCTATATGAGTTTTCATATCACCGGTCCTCTGGTTTTCCTGCCTCGTTGCCATTTCCCTCTAGTTTGCCTCACACCGTCCCTCTATGGTTCCTGCCTCACACCGTCCTCTGTAAGTTTCCTGCCTCGTCCCTCTATATATTTCTGCCTCAAACGTCTCTGCAAATTCCCCTGCCTCAAACTTAGGTATTTCTATAATTCCTGCCTCACACCCGTCCACTGTATATTCCTGCATCACCCGTCCCTCTAATTCTGCCTCCACACAGATCCTATGCCTCACACCATCCCCTAATCAAGCCGTCCCTCTGTAGGTTTCCTGCCTCAAACCGTCCTCTATAGGCTTCTCCCTTAAATTCCTCCTCCGTCCTCTATAATTTCTGCCTCAAGCTGCGTCCCTCTATAGTTTCACTGCCTCACACCGTCCTCTACACATTCACTGCCTCAAACGCGTCTCTGTAATTTCATAACACTTCTTTGGATCCTCTATAGGTTCCTGCCTCAGGCAGTCCTCTATGAATTCCCTTGCCTCAACACGATCCCTCTGTATATTCACTGCTCAAACCTGCACTCTGAATTCCTGCCTCACAACGTCCCTCTGTAAATTCCCTGCATCACCGTCCATCATATATTCCTGCCTCACACCGTCCCTCTCTGAAATTCCTCCTCACCTCCTCTATATTCCTGCCTCAAACGATCCCTCTATGGGTTCCTGCCTCAGGCAGAGTCACATCTGTAGGTTCACTGCCTCACACCGTCCTCTATGGGTTCCTGCCTCATACCGGCCCTCTATAATTTCCTGCCTCCGTCCCTCTATAGTTCTGCTCAAGTAGTCCTCTATAATTCCTCCTCACCGTCCCTCTATATGTTCCTCCTCACTTCCTCTACAATTTCACTGCCTCAAGCTTCGTCCCTCTATAGTTCTGCCTCACTGGGTCCTCTATGATTCCTGCCTCAGGCACGTCCTCTATAGTTCTATTCAAACCTGGGTCCCTCTATAGTTCCTTTCTCCCACCGTCCCTCTATGGAGTTCCTGCATCACATCGTCCCTCTGAAATTCCTGCCTCACACCGACCCTCTATGAAATTCCTCCTCAGTCCCTCTAATTCCCTCCTCAACCGTCCCTCTATAGGTTTTCACTGCCTCAAACCGTCACTCTATAGTTGCCTACACCGTCCCTCTGTAGTTCTCCTCTCGTCCCTCTATAAAATTTCCTGCCTCAAACAGTCCCTCTATAACACTGCCTCACAGGCTCCCTCTGCAATTCCTACCTAAACCGTCCCTCTATATATTCCTGCCTCACACCTCCTCTATATATTCCTCCTCAAACCGTCCACTCTATAGTTCTGCCTCACACTCCTCTATAGTTCCTGCCTCAAACCAGATCCCTCCTATGATTCCTGCCTCGTCCGTTCTGCCTCACACCTCCTCTATAGGTTCCTACCTCACACCATCCCTCATAAGTTCCTGCCTCACACCGTCCCTCTGGGTTTCCTCCTCACCGGCCCTCTATATATTCCTGCCTCACACACCACTATAATTCCTGCCTCACACACGTCCCTCTATAAATTCCTCCTCGTCCCTCTATAATTTCTGCCTCAAGCCCGAATCCCTCTATAGTTCCCACCGGTCCTGAATTCCTGCCTCAAGCCGTCCCTCTGGGTTCCTGCCTCACACCGTCCCTCTATAATTCCTGCCTCAAACCTCCTCTATAATTCCTGCCTCAACCTCCCTCCTGGGTTCCCTCAACTCTCTGTAGTTCACTGCCTCTGCTCCTCTATATTCTGCATACACCATCACTATAATTCTTATCCTTTTGATCCATCTATGATTCCACATAACATCACGCAATCCCAGATTCCTGCCTCAAACCGTCCCTCTATAGGTTTCCTGCCTCAAACCGTCCCTCTATGGGTTCCTGCCTCACACCGTCCCTCTGGGTTTCCTGCCTCGTCCCTCTATGGTTTCTGCCTCAAGCCGTCCCTCTATAGGTTCCTGCCTCACACACGTCCCTCTACAATTCCTGCCTCAAACACGTCCCTCTATGAGGTTCCTGCCTCACACGGGTCCTCTGTAGATTCCTGCCTCAAACTAGATCCCTCTGTAGATTCCTGCCTCACAACGTCCCTCTGGCCCCCACCATCACACAGTCATCTATAATTCACCTCCACCGTCCTCTATAATCACCTCACACCTCCTATCACCTCAAACCGTCCACCTCTACAAATTTCTGCCTCAAACCGTCCCTCTATAGATTCATACTTCACACAGATCCTCTATAGGTTCCTGCCTCATGCAGCCCTCTATAGATTCCTGCCTCACACCGTCCCTCTATAGCCTCAAACCGTCCCTCTATAATTCCTCCTCCTCCTGTTCCTGCCTCACACACCTTCCTCTGCAATTCCCTGCCTCAAGCAGTCCCTCTGGTTCTGCCTCACACATTCTCTATAATTCCTCCTCAAGCATCCTCTAAGTTTTGCCTCAGGCCAGATCCTCTGTAGTTCCTTTCTCCTGCACCCCAGTCCTCTATAGTTCCCTGCATCACATCGTCCTCATATATTCCTGCCTCACACCGACCTCATAATCCTCACCACGTCCCTCTCTGGAGTTCCTGCCTCAAACCTGTCCCTCTATGGTCTGCCTCAATGCGTCACTCTGTTTGCACAACACCGTCCCTCTCCATTCTGCCTCGTCCCTCTGTAGGTTTCATGCATCACACAGTCATCGGTTTTCCTGCCTCTCACACCGTCCCTCTATGGGTTCCGGCCTCCACACCGTCCCTCTGGGTTCCCTGCCTCACAGCAGGTCCCTCTGTATAATTCCTGCCTCACACGTCCCTCACGGTTCCTGCCTCAAGCCGTCTCTGTTTCCTGCCTCACACCGTCCCTCTATAAATTCACTGCCTCAAACCGTCCTCTCTATAATTCCTCCTCGTCCCTCTATAGTTTCCTGCCTCAAGCAGGTCCTCTGTAGTTCCCTTATCTGGGCTGGATCCTCTGTAGATTCACTGCTCCACACCGTCTCTGTATATTCATGCCTCACACCAAATCCCTCTGTAAGTTTTCTGCCTCACACCGTCCTCTGTAAGTTCCTCTTTGACCCTCTATATATTCCTGCCTCACACACGTCCCTCTGAAATTCACCTCACACCGTCCTCTGTAGGTTTCCTCCTC